>NC_133315.1:15411202-15434954 GCF_012295235.1 Primulina huaijiensis | reverse complement strand
TATATATAGTGATGTGCTCCTTAAGGTAAACTTTTAAGGATAAGAGAAAGCCAGAAGCAATATTCTGCTTAAGATAAACCAGAAGCAGTACTCATCTTAAAGAAATTTAGAACATATCCTTAAATAGAAATATCGGTAGACCGAACTAAGACTACTCTACTGACATCCGTTTTTCTTTGTACTAATGTCCATATTTGTTTGTTGTAGTTTTTCGGTAAAATAGTACACCTTATTTAAATGTATTAAATGAACCATAAAAATCCTTTATTGTTCACTATCATTTTGGGTGTAAAAACAAATAACAAGTTATTTTTGGATTCATGTACTCATAACAAAAAAAGAATCGTTCTCATTCGAACGTTCACGATAGTTTATAAAAGGCTTCATAATACATTCACATACACTGACCTTTTGTGAACTTGAGAAATCACTCACATCTTCTAGCTTATCATACTGAAAGTTTACAAAACCATCACAAACTTAAGTTTTATCTGATTTAGAAGATCATATGTGCTATCATTTGTTCACATACTCTTCCATTGTAATTATCCACCGAAAGTTGTGAAGAGTTTGTAATATGTGGAAATTGTCTTTCCCATAATCACTATTCATTAAGTGTTGAGTTGTAATACAAAAAGTTTCAGTAGGCAAGGGTAAGTCCCACAGAAGTGGATTTGTACAAGTGTCTACTGATCAAAGTCTTTTAGTAATACCTTCTAGAAACAGAAGAATATGAGACATAAAAGAGTTTTGTCCTTCGAACTTCGAAAGACAAACCTTGTGTTATTTTATCTTCTACTGTTTTTAATTTTCATCAAGTGTTATGGATTTTTTCCACTTTTTAAATAGTCCACTGCACTTTCAAATATCGAGATCAGCTTTTGACTCCTAAAAAATTTGAAGCACATATTTTAGAAACAAAAGAATTTAAAACTTTGGAGTGTTTATTCAAACCCTCTCTAAACACTCCATCGATCCTAACAAGTGGTATCAGAGAGGGTTTATCTTGTTCTGAAACATTTAATACGAAAGTTGTGGCATCTTTCAGAAAGGTTCCCATGTTTTCTAAAGAAGACTTTGACGACTGAAAAATCAGGATAAAAGCTCATCTTGCAGCACAAGACGATGACATGTGATATATTATCATTGATGGTCCCATTAAGATTATGAAAAAGTCAATACAACAGTGGCTATAACAGAAGAAGCTTCAAAAATGTTGGAAAAACACAAAAGCGAGTGGAACATCAAAGATAAAAAGAAAGCTAACTTGGATAATGTAGCCAATGACATTATGTACAAGACTCTTGACAAAACACCTACAACAAATCAAGATGCGTTATTCAGCAAAAGAAATCTTGGAAAATCTGATCCAAATATGTGAAAGAAATGATCAGACAAAGGAAAATAAATTTTCTGTAGTGATGCAGAATTTTGAGAATGTCAAAAATGAAGATCGAAGAATCTTTAAATGACTTTGACGAAAGATTCAGTAGCATTATCAACGAGCTAGAAGTTCTTGACAAAGAATATGGCAACATGGAAAATTCTACTCAAGGTTTTGAGAGCACTGCCAAGGGAATGTGTTGTTAAAACTATAGCAATAAGAGAATCAAAGGATTTGAGCAAACTTGAACTCCATGACTTGTTTGAAAACTTGAAGGCCTATGAGTTGGAAATGAAAGTAAGAAGTGGTGAAGAGCCTTCATCAAGTCAGTCAACTGAAACTCTTACTGTCGCTGCTATTGTTTCAAGTGTTTCAACTACTGCTGCTACTGAAATACTATCTGAAAGGAGGACTACTGAGCAAATCAGCAACGATACTATCTCATTATTTGTGAAGAAATTTTCAAGATTCATGAACAAAAGTCATAGAACATATCAGAATCACATTCGGAACTTCAAGAAAAAGTTACCATCTGGTGACATGACATGTTTCAACTGTTGGAAGATTGGTCACCTTATTACTGATTTTCATAAGCCCAAGAAAGATGATTACAAGAAGAAATGATATAAGTGCAATGACAAGAAATCTC
Organism: Primulina huaijiensis; assembly: GCF_012295235.1. NCBI lineage: Eukaryota > Viridiplantae > Streptophyta > Magnoliopsida > Lamiales > Gesneriaceae > Primulina > Primulina huaijiensis. The sequence goes on along the minus strand of NC_133315.1, from coordinate 15,432,921 downwards.
GAAAAGATCATAAGACGATGATTGCAGAAGAAAGAAAAAGTAAATGGGCAAATTCTATTTCTCAGTTTACTGACTCAGAGAGCCAATCGACTGAAACTGATGCTGATGAAGTTCAGTCTCATTGCAGATACTGATTCAACCTCGAATATTGATAAGGTATTTGATATTGATTCTGAAGAATTTACATATAATTACTTAGTTAAAGCATTGCATGACATGGTTGAAAAGTACTCGAAGCTATCTTAGTCATTTGAGAAAGTTAAAACTGAAAACAAAGGCTTGTTATATCAAATCAATAAGTTCACAGGAGAGCAGTTGCGAGGATCAGAAAACCGAAGCGAATAGGTTGAAAACTAAAAATGAACGAGTGAATGCTGATTACCAAGCACTGCCGTTTTAGAATCAGAAGTGGTCGCTACTGCTAAATGTATGAAATAAGTCTTCTTTTTCATTAGAGAAGATGCAAGAGCTATAGAACCAATCTGATGATAAATATGGTTTTGAATTCAGTAGCCATGAAAGAATTTCTGAAATCACTTCTCAGCCGAAACTGAATATGTTTAAAGAGAATTATATTCCTCTTGTTAAATAAAGTACGATATATGAAAACAACAAACATAATGTTCAAGTTGAGAAACCTATAAATCAGATGGACCCAAATAGATTGGGTATTATTCAGTGAACTTTGTGACTGCGGGAAATGAAGAAAATAACTACAAGTAGTAGCTCTACCTGATATCTGGACAATAGCTGTTCTAGGCATATGACTGATCAAGCAAATCAACTTTCAGAAATAATTAGTTGTAGTGGACCAAAAATAGCTTTTGGAGACAACTCAAAAGGTAAAATCGTGTGTAAAGATTATATTATTCACGGAAATGTCATTATTAATGATTTTCTACCTTGTAGAAAATATATGTTACAATCTAATAAGCATTAGTCAACTATTTGATAATATATACTCAGTAGCCTTCCTGAAACATACATATGTAGTTAAAAATATTCATGGTTCGACTGCTTTTCAAAGAAATAGAGATGAAAACACCTACAAAGTTTTTTGGAATATTGGTCTAACTGATCATCCTACATGTTTGATGTCATCTCATAGTGACAAATATTGGTTATGACATGAACAGTTAAATCACTTGAATTTCAAATCTATCAACAATATCAAAAAACATAAATTGGTTACTAGTTTACCTGATATTAACTTCATTAAGAATCTTTTTTGTTCTGTATGTCATCTGGGTAAATATGTAAGATCAAGCTCCAAGAACAAAAGAAGTAAATTAATTTCAAGGTGTTTAGAACTGCTGCATATAGACCTCTTCGGGCCTATATCTGTAATGAGTTTAGGGAGAATTAAGTACACTTTAGTTATTGGTGATGATTTCTCTAGATTTAACTGTGTTGTATTTTCAGTGGTAAAGATCGTAGCAGTACTCATCTTGTAACGTACCGTAATTTTGAACTACTTGAAAAATTGCGGAAAAATAAAAATTTTCTTAAATAAGAGATAAATATTCAAATTTCGATAAAAATAAACTGTTAATCCAAAATAGTTGCAAAAAAAAGATCCCAAATAAAGTTTTCTAAATATACTTGTTTAAAACCTCGTAAACAATAACGTGAAATCAGAGTATTTGAAACAACATGCATAAAAATATTCTTAAAAACATGGGCGGTCCTCGGGTTTAGCCTCCTGCACAGACCGATCCGGCTCACTGATCCTCACCCCTCGTCTCCTCATACTCGTTCTCGCCTGCATCGATCAAGTCTAGTAAGTCTAAAGACTCAACATATATAATTTTGAGATAACAAGTAATACATAATAAAACCACAAGCATCTTTAAAGTAGAGCGTACATACTTGAAACTTGAACGTAATAACATAAACATAGACGTGCCATCAACATAAAACTTTTCATAAACATGCTTGCATCATACATGCTTGAACATGCATAAACTTCATCATTTTGCTTAGAGATATGTTTCAAAGCAAGTGACCCGTATATAAATGTGTCTGATCAGATTAAACCACAGTACTGGGCTGACAGGGAAAATCCACTGTCACATACATGAGATCCCCGTTCATGCTTTAACTGGTGGATTGGTCCCTGGTCATGCTTTACCACTTTCCAATCCTGATCTAAACCCGGTCATGCTTTACCGAGGTGGAGAGGTCATCGGCCACGTTCACCGACTTCCAATCCTGTTCATAATTTGGTCACAAGACATTTAGCATACCTCAAAAACATAAAATATTTTCTTTTTGCACGTCGAATATACTTAAAAACGTCGAGGGCTTTGTTGAAATATTCTGGACATGCTGCCCTAACAACAGCAGCAAGGATTCAGGAGATCCCAACGAAGCCTGCAACCAAAACTTCAAGAACACATTAAGAACGCATTTTCAAAAAAATGCAGTTTGAGCAGTCCCACAAAAACAATCATAACTCACTCATTTTTTATCCAAAAATTACAAATTTACTGTCAAATTAAAGGTATTAAAAAGTACTACGTTTTATATGTTGAAAGTTTTTCCAGAAAATCGACCTAAAAGTCGTAGGATTTAAAATAACAGCAAATTAGTGTTTTGAGATCCAAAAATCGTTTCAAAAGCGATCCACCCATTTTTTCTCAAATTTTTGCATAACATACACATGTTTTCCATACACTACACATCAAAATAATTACTATGACAAGATCGATGCGAAAAATAAAAGAATATATATGCCTTTTGATTTTTAAAGTCGAAGCGGGAAAGATGCGAGGGTTGATCCGAGACGAACGTGGCACGATTTTTCTTTGAAGAAAACGGACGAAAATTGCTGAATTCCTTGAAAAGGGAGGGGCGGCTGCTACTTAGACTTAGAACCCTAAGTTTCTCTCAAAATATGAAGTGGAACAAACCAAAGGGAGTGTGTGTGTGGGTCGTGTGTGGGTGTGTGCGCGTGAGTTTAGGTAATTAAAGAGAATAAAAATTGATTAATTACATAATTAACAAGGTAATTAAGGCCTAATTAGCTTACTTAATAATTAATTGCCTAATTTGGGGATACTCATGCATGTGTAAATAATTAGTAATGGGACAAAATTGTGCTTAATTAAAATTAATTACCTAATTAGGGGATAATCATGCATGAGTAAATAATTAATAATAAAATAATACTAATCTAATACTAACTTTTCTAACACCTTTAATTTAAAATAAAATGCACAAGTGACACATCTTTAAAAGTTTAAAAACTCATAAAATCACTTAATAATGAAATTAGGCTTCAAAAATGATAGAAACTAAATAAATCATTTAAAATGAAACTTTCTTGACTTAAAATAAAATACCACATTTTAAAATTGTCAAAATCGTCGTCGGTCTCCTTTCCTCGATCCCGCATCGAATAATCGCTTGAAACATGAAACTCAAGGAACACGTTTCAACGTGGATTAAATAAACATATTATAATTTAAAATAATGCAAATTCATAAATCATTAATTAAAACCCAAATTAATGAAATAAACATGCATTAAAACCATTTAATAAAATACACAAGGAATTTAATAACTTGCATGCATGTGGTTCACGTGGACCTCAAATTTTCGGGATGTCACACATCTGATCAAGCTTCTAAAACGAATTCAAAACAAAAATATGTTTCAGTCAATAGAATTAGAAGCAATCGAGGTACTGAATTTACTAACAAAATTCTTGAGGTATATTTGACCGAAAAAAGGAATACATCATGAATATTCAACAGCTAGGACTCCTCATCAAAATAGAGTAACTGAGAGAAGAAACAGAACTCTTAAAGAAGCAACAAGAATAATGCTTGCAGATGCATATATATCCCAGCGTTTCTGGGTAGAAGCAGTCAACATTGCTTGTTATACCCAAAACAAAACCATGGCCAACAAAAGACATGGAAAGACTCCATATGAAATATGAAAGAGGGTAAGCCTAATGTATCTTATTTCATATATTTGGATGCATATGTTATGTACATAATAATTGCAAAAATCACTTTTGTTTTTTTTTTTATTCAAAATCAGATGCTGGATTTTTTTTGGATATTCAGTAGTTAGCAAAGCCTTCAGAATATTTAATAACAGAATTTGTTAATGTTATAGAATCTATACATGTTTTTGATAAAATTAATATTGCTCCTGAAAATTTTGATATTTCAACTTTGAGTAACGACTAAACATGATTCATATGGATATGGATAATGAAGATGTAACAACACCAAGAGGAAATGATTCTCAAAATCCATAACCAGGAGTTTTCGAGAAGGAACCAGTAGTTGAGACTCAAGTTAGTCCAGAACATGTCCAAGAAGATCTGGAACTTGCTCGTAACAATGACATTCCAGAGCAACCTGATGGATCGGTTCGGGCACCTGCAAAGGTGCTTCAAACACAATATTCTCAATGAGCTGCAGTAGCTCGTGTTCTAAGAATGTAAACACTGATGAATTAGATCGAGTTTGGTTTTAAACCAAGCAGAAAATACTCGAAATAATCCTTCGTTAAGAAAGCTGACTGATTTGAAAGCCTTTTAACTTGTGTAAACTGAATAACTGAAATAATGGGATCAATTCTTGTATGTATCAGTTTAGTTATGGTGAGAACTGAACTGATAACTGCTCGAACTGATCAAATCAGTTGAAAACATAAGTTAAACAGTTACGTACACAAGTTATGTTTATAGATGTTCGGATACTTCAACTGCTTCTACGTCACCCCTTCTACCACCTCGGGTAGGTTCAACTAGAAGACTTTGATTTATACAATACTTTGTACAAACCCACTCAGCTTAGAACTTACCCTACTGCCTAACTGAACTCCTAGACTAGACTGAAGGCAACACCTTCCAGCCAACACTTGTTTAACGTCTATGTGTTAAAAACTACATACACAAGTTTATTGTCTTTGTACAAGACTCACTAAACTTATCAGTACTCAATTTTCTGTATGTATGTGAGTGATTGTGTGTGTGTGTGAGAACTGATATATGGATACAACACGAAAGTGTTCTCACACACTGAGAGAAGAATGCTCCTAAACTGAGCTGATAACACTTGCAGTGTTCTCTCAAAACTGGGCTGATTGCTTCTGTAAGCAGATGTGAGTTGAGCATGCCCTTCTTCTTCTCTCTTTTGTTTTTCCACACACTTGTGTATTTCCACATTTTTTTTCTACGATTGTATATTGATGATCTTGGTTTGGTATATATAGAGGTAATGCGATCGTACACCAAGACTCATAAAAAATGTTCGTTGCTATTCGAATTCGTTCCTCGAAATGTGTCTGTACTTTCCGACAGCCATTCTAGAACGTTTTGGCTTTAAACTCTGTTGCAACGTCCATTATTATCCTTTGACTAGACAAAAGCTTTTCCTCATTGCGCACAACTTGATTCCATTGAATAAGCTTGTCGTGTTTTGCAAACTTATTGATTCATAATTGATGTTCTGAACAGGTCAGTTGAAATGATATTGAACTGGTTCGGTGAAATCAGTTGGCTCGTCAGCTGAACTGATTTCGCTACTTCAATTGAACTAGTCAGCTGGACTCTTCATCAGTTGAACTCTTCATCAGCTGGCCGGGCTTCTGAAGGTCTTCTGTTGAACTGCCTATCAGCTGGACAATCAGTTGAACTGGTCTAGATATATCAGTTGAACTGGTTCAGTTTGGGAAATCATTTGGTGCTTTTAGTTTGCGTCTCGATAGCTTCAGTTGTGACTTGATAACTGATCAGTTCGAATCCAGATCAGTTTCAGCTTCTGTGCACGTAGGTAAATTCATTAGAAACAAAATAACAAGTTTTGTTAACATCAAAATCAAAATTACGAATATGAAATGTTCCAACAATCTCTCCTTTTTTTATGATCACCAAACTTGAGCAATTTTAAAGCGATTAAATAAAATTCTAAAATTTAAAACTTAACTGTTTCTCCTCTTTTGTGAGAATAAAAAACATTTAAGGCGATTAAAATTTTTTTTCAGTTCGAGGGATAAAAAAGCTCCTCCTCAAGAACTGAATTAAAAACGCTTCCTTAAAAATATAATCATTTACGTGTTTTAATGAAGTTTTAGATCTTTTAACATTCAAGCAGTTCAGACAACATATTAACTAAAAATATCAGTTCAGTTACATTCAAACCAACTAGATAAACATGATGTTTATTTAATCAAATAATCGTCCCTTGTATCATACATTTAAGCACACCAACATGTGTAAGGGAAATGCTACTACAATAGCAAATTTTAAACAAAATCAAATATCAGTCAGTTTATACATAAAAGAACTGAATATACCAATAACCGGTTGCCTTGAATGCTTTGAAATGCTGCATCGATCTTGAGTCTCTTTTTGCTAGAAGAGCAGCTAATTTTCCTTGGACTTGATCTCTGTGCTGGCTAACTGGTCGAGCTGACTCACACTGGACTCAACTGATGCTGAACCACATTGATCATCTACTCTAATCTGATATTGCAATGAAGCGGCGGTATACTGTTGATGATTAAGCTCCTAATCATCCAGCATTTCAGCTTAACTGGGTTTCTTCTGTTGATCAGCTGAACTGGTAGGCTGGCAACTGAAATCTTGTCCACCGATCAGTTTAGCTGTTCTGCTGTCAGTTGTACTCAAAACCCTGCAAGTTGCTAAAACAACAAAATCCGGAGTCGAGAGAAGTGGCTACAATGTTATTTGCAGATCCAAAAATCTTATCTCTTCTCACGGTAAGCTCATATAGGATTTTTAAGAGGATTTTGAAATCCATTTTAAATTAAATTTTGAAACATATTTTAAAATATCAGCTTTCAAATGTCCTTCTTAGAGCAACTAGCTCTGATACCAATTGATGGATCGGTTCGAGCACCTGCGAAGGTGCTTCAAACACAATATTCTCAATGAGCTGGAATAGTTCGTGTTCTAAGAATGTTAAAACCAATGAATTAGATCGAGTTTGATTTTAAACCAAGCAAAAAATACTCGAAATAATCCTTCGTTAAGAAAGCTGACTGATTTTAAAGCCTTTTAACTTGTGTAAACTGAATAATTGAAATAAGAGGATCAGTTCTTGTATGTATCAGTTCAGTTATGGTGAGAACTGAACTGATAACTGCTCGAACTGATCAAATCAGTTGAAAACAAAAGTTAAACAGTTACGTACACAAGTTATGTCTATGGATGTTCGAAGATTTCAACTGCTCCTATGTCACCCCTTCTTCCACCTCGGGTAGGTTCAACTAGAAGACTTTGATTTATACAATACTTTGTACAAATCCACTCAGCTTAAGACTTATTCTACTGCCTAACTGAACTCCTAGTCTAGACTGAAAGCAACACCTTTCAGCCAAAATTTGTTTAACGTCTATGTGTTAAAGACTACATACACAAGTTTATTGTCTTTGTGCAAGACTCACTCAGCTTACCAGTACGCTCAATTTTCTGTATGTAAGTGAGTGATTGTGTGTGTGTGTTTGTGAACTGATATATGAATACAACACGAAAGAGTTCTCACACACTGAGAGAAGAATACTCCTAAGCTGAGCTGATAACACTTGAAGTGTTCCCTCAAAATTGGGTTGATTGCTTCTGTAAGCAGATATGAGTTGAGCATGCCCTTCTTCTTCTCTCTTTTGTTTTCCACACACTTGTTTTTCCACGCTTGTATATTGATGATCTTGGTCTGGTATTTATAGAGGCAATGCGACCATACACCAAGACTCATCAAATATGTTCGTTGCAATTTGAATTCGTTCCTCGAAATGTGTCTGTACTTTCCGACAGTCATTCTGGAATGTTTTGACTTTAAGCTCTGTTGCAACGTCCATTATTGTCCTTTGACTAGACAAAAGCTTATCCTCAATGCGCACATCTGGATTCCATTGAATAAGCTTGTAGTGTTCTGCAAAATGATTGATTCCTAACTGATATTCTGAACTGGTCAGTTGAACTGATCTTGAACTGGTTCGGTGAAATCAGTTGGCTCGTCAGCTGAACTGATTTCGCTGCTTCGATTGAACTGGTCAGCTGGACTCTTAATCAGTTAAACTCTTCATCAGCTGGCCGGCCTTCTGAAGGTCTTTTGCTGAATTGCCTATCAGTTGGACAATCAGTTGAACTGGTTTTGATATATCAATTGAACTGGTTCAGTTTGGGCAAACAGTTCGCGCTTTCAGCCCGCGTCTCGATAGTTTCAGTTGTGACTTGATAACTAATCAGTTCGAATCCAGATCAGTTTCAGCTTCTGCGCACTCAGGTAAATTCATTAGAAACAAAATAACAAATTTTTTTAACATTAAAATCAAGATTACGAACATGAAATGTTCCAACACAACATTTTGTTCAAACACATCTAGAGACCACCTTTTCATAACCTATATATAAATGAAGTATGACTCATCCGCCCTCATTGGTTATTGGTAATCCACCAACACTTCTCAGAAGCAGAAGACAAATGACAAATGAATATATGCATGTTGCTTTCATCTCTCAGATGGAACCAAAGAAGATCGATAAAGCTCTAAATGTTCGAATCTGGATTGAAGCAATGCAAGAAGAGCTTAGTCAATTCAAAAGAAATGAAATATGACTTCCGGTACTTAGACAAAATCACCAGTCAGTTTGTAATGACCCGGTTTAATTATATCTTACTTGGCAATAATTAAGATTAATTATTTTAAATTGTGGAATTTAAGTAAATATATGATTGGAAAGCTCTCGACGCACGATTTCCGTTTATACCACTTTTTCTATGTAAAATTGCGAATCCCGAAAAATCGTCGGAAACCCGCCTCCCCTTTCATCGTTTAATCGGTGCCGGAGTTCGGAAATTGATTGAAGACTTTTGTTCTCTGGGTCATAGGCTTCATTTTGGTATATATATATTGAGGTATAAATCATGATTCCAGATATACTGCTTTGGTAATCGTTTATGAACATCTAGCTAGCACATCAAGTGACAATCTGGTGGTTCTGCTCGTCTTATCGAACTAAAAGAGCATGTGCATACAAATTCTCATAAATCTAATCATCAAATTGCGCTAGAAATTGAGATGGAATAATTTAAGCGCATTTGCAGCAAGATTATTGACGCGGTCAAGCACATTTCATTTGAACAAGCTGGTGCTTAAACTGCCTTTAATTTCTTTAAAGAACGTATGAATAAAGAAGTATTATCTATACGTGACGAGGTGACCACAATGTCCATTCATCTTTTTGGTCTCAAATCAAGTTTTATCAAGACACAGGCAGAGGTCATTTTAGCTCAAACTAGTCTCACATCTTCTGCATCTGCTCAAACTGATTCCCTTAAAGCACTGGACTCCAAGGTTGAAGCTTTAGATGTAAAATTGACCGATCGCTCTCAATCTATTTAGATCTTGGATAACAAAGTTGGTGGCATCTGTGCTGCCAAAAAAGGGGAAGAAGATGCAAGAAGAAGAGCATAACCAGAACCAGAACAAAATCTAGTTGCTAGTGAAGACGAAAGAATCGATGATGATGATGATGAGTACTTCTGCTCTTATCTTATTGTCTGCTTCATAGCCTTCTAGGTTTTGGTATCACCACAAAAGAAAAAATTGATGAGGACACTTTTAATTGCGGTGATGTGCTGCTTAAATTAAACTTTTAAGGATAACGAAAAACCAGAAGCAATATTCTTCTTAAGGAAAACCAGAAGCAATATTCATCTTATGGAAAATCATAACACACCCTTAAATAAAAATATCAGTAGACCGAACTAAGAATTAAGTATTATATAACCAATAACAATAGTTAGAAAGATAGTCTTTTACGATAATATGTCAGAATAATCTAGTGACATCCGTTTCAGTTTGTATTATCTATCAGAGGAAGTCTCTATTTATTATAGTCGTTCTGTACAATAGTACATATTATTTAAAGTCGTTAAATGGACGGTAAAAGTCATATATTGCTCAATACCGATTTGGGTATATGTTGGAATATTTCATGTTCGCAATCTAGATTTTGATGTTAACAAAACTTGTAGTTTTGTTAATAACAAATTTACCTGGGTGCGCATAAAGCTGAAACTGATCAAGTTTCGAACTGATCAGTTACCGAGCCAAAACTGAAGCTATCAAGACGTAAACTGAAAGTGCCAACTGATTGCCCAAACTGAACCAATCCAAATGAAATATCAAAGATCAGTTCAACTGATTGTTCATCTGATAGGTAGTTCAGCAGAAGACCTTCAGAAGTCCGGCTAGCTGATGAAGAGTTCAACTGATGAAAAGCCCAGCTGACTAGTTCAACTGATTCAGTGAAATCAGTTCAGCTGACGAGCCAACTGAATTCATCAGACCAGTTCAAGACCAATTCAACTAACCAGTTCACAGCATCAGTTAGGAGCCAATCAGTTTGCAGAACAAGACAAGCTTATCTAAGTGGAATCCAACTTTGCACAAGGGTATAAAAGAAATTTTCCGATCAAAGGACAATAATGAACGTTGCAGCAGAGCTTAAAGTCAACCGTTCCAGAATGAATGTCAGAAAGTACAAGACACAAACTTCTAGGAACGGATTCAAACTGCAATGAACATATTTGATGAGTATTGATGTACGGTTACATTTCCCCTATATATACAAGATCAAGATCATCAACAAAAAACTAGGTGTGTATGCGGATGAACACAGATAAGAGAGGGCACACATAATGCATATCAGCTTACAAGAAGCAACCAACCCAGATTTGAGGGAACACTTCAATGTGTTATCAGCTTAGATTAGAAGCACAATTCCCTCAGTGTGTGAGAACACTTTCGTGTTGTATTCATAAATAAATTCTCACACATGCACACACAATCACTCACATATAAACAGCGAATTGAGCTTGTTCAAAAGCTGAGTGAGTCTTGCAGAAAGACAATAAACTTGTGTATGTGGTCTTCGCACAAAGACGTTAAACTTGTGTATGTAGTCTTTGCACGTGAGATATTAAACAATGTGGTGACTAAGAGGTACGACCTTTAATCTGTTAGTGTATCCTACCCGCGAGGTAGAAGGGGTGACATAGAAGCAGTTGAAGTCTCCGAACATCCTTAAACATATCTTGTGTCTTTAACTGTTTAACTATTATTTTAAAACTGATTTGATTAGTTCAAGCTGATATCAGTTCAGTTCTCACCATAACTGAACTGATACAAGCAAGAACGGATTCCTCTTATTTCAGTTATTCAGTTTACACAAGCTAAAAGCTTTCAACTGATCAGCTTTCTTAACGAACTATTATTTCGAGTATTTTTCGCTTGGTTTAAAACTAAACCCGATTTAATTCATCGGTGTTTACATTCTTAGAACACGAGCTATTGCAGCTCATTGAGAATATTGTGTTTGAAATACCCTTGCTGGTGTTCGAACCGATCCATCAGTACAAAAACAAATAATAAGTCTATTCTTGGATTCGGGTACTCATAGCAGAAACAAGAGTTTTTCTCATTCAAACGTTGGATATGGTCTATAAAAATGCTTCATAATGCGTTTAAATACACTGACCCTTTGTGAACTTGTGAAATCACTCACATCTTCTAGATTATTATAGTGAAAGTCTAAAAAACCAGCACACGCTTTAAAGTTCTATCAAATTCAGAAAATCATTTGTGCTATCATTTGTTCTCATACTCTTTCACTGTATTTACCTACTGAAAAGTGTGAAGTATTTATAATCTAAGGAAATTGTCTTTCCCATAATCAATATTCATTAAGTTTTGAGTTGTAATATTAAGAGTTTCAGTAGGTAAAGGTAAGTCCTACTAAATTGGGTTTGTACAAGTGTGTATTAATCAAAGTCTTTTAGTGATACATTCTGAAAACAGAAGAAAATAAGACTTAAAAGGGTTTTGCCCTTCGAATTTTGATAAACAAACCTTGTGTTATTTTACCTTATACTGTTTTTAAGTTTCATCCAGTGTTGTTGATTGTTTCCGCACTTTTAAGTAGTCCGCTGCACTTTTAAAGATTGAGATTAGCGTATGACTCCTAAAATGTTTGAAACACATATTTCAGAAACAAAAGAAAGAAAAATTTTGGAGTGTTTATTGAACGTCTTTCTAAATATTCCACCTATCCTAATACACACATATATATCTACAATTCTATAAAGCTTCCGCATCATATAAATTTTTTTTACTCTCACTTAATAACACACATTTTTTTTTTACGTTTTTCCCTATATATATATATATATAAATCATATAATTTTTTTTGTAGTCTGACTTAATAACACCAATAAGACTTAATAACACCAATAAAATTTTACATTTCTTCCCTCAACAAATAAACTTGGGTTCCCATGATTGTTGGGCAAAATAGTCCAGATATCTCCCCCAATATCTCCATCCGATTTCTTTGCCTACATTTCATCTTCGAAAACCGTCGTCCCCCAACACAACAATATGTCGACTTCCACTCTTACAAACAACAAGTCAGTTTTTTCAACCACAAAACTCTCTCAAATTCCAATTCACATTTTGTATATGTTTTTGTTAATTTTTTTTCCCAAATATCTCAAGGTTCGTTAGTGCTCGCATCTAATGGAAAGAGACCCTGGAGGCGTACATGTTCAAGGATGATCTTCCGAGGCTGAAGAAGGAGGAGGCGAAAATGGAGGTTGAGTAAGAAAGGGTGCTCCAAATCAGCGGAGAGAGGAGGTGCGAAAAAGAGGATAATAACGACAAGATGCACCGTGTGGCGAGGAGCGAGGGGAAGCTCCTACGGTAGTTCAGGCTACCAGAAAGGTCGGTGAATCAAGGCGACGATTGAGGACGGTGTGCTGACTCTGACTGTGCCAAAGGAAGGAGTGAAGAAGCACGAGGTGAAGCCGTTAAGGCCATCGACATTTCTGGTTAAATCATTATACAATCTTGAATCTCCCCTTGTTTTCGTTTTGAGTTTTATTTTGTATGGTTTGCCTTGGTGTTAGTAATATTGTTCTACGAGGCTATGGATTTCACCTCTGTTTTTGAATTTGCCTACAAAAAGTGTTCTTGAATATGAGTTGTTGTTATTGTCTGATACCCTGGGAAGGGGAAAGAACACGGACCATCTTGGGACTCGGGCATTAGAGCACGACCAAGAGCAAGGGGGAGCTAGGGAAGGGATCAGCCTGGCTGAAGGAAGTGCTCTTCTGAGAAAGCCATCCTTAAGTTCGCAGAGATAGCTAAGAGCTAACACACGATCGAGTAAGCTCGGGCTCCTGGATTAGTCCGGGCAGTGTAACTTAGAGGGTCAATGATCTTGTCTGCATCCTCGCACAATAATTATTGACCAAGCACCTCAATAGATGTATCATTTTGGGCCAACAGATATGGGATACCATGCTTCAAAGTCATTGGCATGTCATTCAGCTCCCGTCGAGATGAAGTGACTAGACTAGAGATAGTATGAGTTGATATAGTCTGTCAATGGCAGAAGACAGGGCATGGACAACCATCTTGCTATGAGTAGTAACCGGAAACTGAAAACAAGATTATCATTACTTTTCTTCCTATAAATATTCATGTTTACTTAATCTATAGATAGACTATTCACTTAATTTTTCCTGAATGATTTGAGCGTCGAAATAGCTACGTCGAAAAACTTTCTGACATCCTGCTAACGTTTTTCTTAAAGTGTGCATATTCTTCTGCCCGAGTACCATCCGTAGGACCTATCGAGTGGCCGAGAAGAATCCACCGGGCCTAGTAGATCGTCCATCCAGCTCACTCAATTTACCCGGCCCACGTCATTGTCTATTATATTATATGAAATAAATGAGAGTTCATGGTTGTTGCCACAAATAAACGTTACACGGTCAAGTTTATACACATATATCACATGTGGCACGATAACTAATCTATATAATTTTTATCCAATATGAACGAAGAAAATTTACCTAAACCCACCACACAAGTGAGACCAAGAACATTTTTCGCATGTAAAAGTCTTTTAATATTTTCTCCAATCATTAACACGAGCATAACTTTTTTGTTGCTTTTGTAAAATATGGGCAAGGAATTACTCAGCATCACCGTTCGTACGTCATCATGATTTTAATGATTACGTAGGGATTAGTGGTAAATTCTGTCATATGGGGAAAAAGATGGATAACTAAATCTTGTGAAATAATCCAGTTTAATTTTTGGAAAAATAATTTATATGGATCATGTTTGATTTGATGGATTTGAGACGGATCTCTTATTTATATCATTCTCTTATGTCAAAAGTATCACCGATTATTATAAATATGAGTATAGTTGAACCGTTTCATGCATAAAATTCCGTGAGATCGTTTTACAAAAACCCTACTAATCCAAATTATAGGTTAAATTCATTCATTCTTACAAAATTTCCAAATTCATTATGATTATAGACCATAAAAAGAAACGCGGTTGCTTACTTTGATTAAGCTTTATCTAGTTTGGTGTTGTCATAATACATAATTAAAGATCAGAATCGATATTTTTATAAAATGACAGCTCATGGTTTTTTATGAGACTCAAGAAAAATGGTATATGTTGTGTTATTTTATTGTCAAGAATTTCATCCCAACTTTGCAACGGCTGCAGGGCATATATGTGTGTTATTTTATTCAAGAGGATGTCTCTTGTAATACGGCCTCACAAATCTTTATATGTGAGACGGGTCAACCCTATAAATATTCACAATAAAAAGTAATACTCTTAGCATAAAAAGTAATACTTTTTCATGGATGACCCAAATAATAGATCCGTATCATAAAATACGATCCGTGAAACTGTTTCACACAAGTTTTTTGTCTTTATTATTGAGTGATATATCTAATTCTATAAATTATTTCTTCCTTTTGAAAACTCCATTCTTTTTAATACCAAAAGCCTGATTTATCAAAGTTTGGCAAAATATTTTTTTAACATATTCCATTTAAACAAAATTTAATAAAACTACGGTTTGTCTACGAATATTTAAAAAATGATTTTGTCGTCTGTGTTTTATATAATAAACAAATGTGTGTCTTTATACAAATGTTATTGTTAGAAAGGTATTTAAAAATAGTAGCAAATAATTTTTTAATACCTGGTAATAATTTTTTAAATGTGAAATAACATTTTCAACTTTTACCAAAAGTTTAAATGGTATGTCACTTGCGAGACGGTATCACAGATCTTTATTCGTGAGACGGGTCAACTCTGTCTATATTTAGTAATATTTTTTAGCATAAAAAGTAATTCTTTATAGATGACCCAAATAAAAAATCTGTCTCACAAATTTGAGTCACGAAATCATATTATAAAAGTTTTTGTGAATTTTAAATTGATTTAAATTCCAACTCAATTTTTTGTTGAACCAAATCCATAAATTTAAATTTTAAATCCAGTTTTTTTATTGAACCGACCCGAGGAGAATGAGTTGATAGATTCATTGACATAGGGCAGCGCCATTCAAGATTTGCTAATTTACTATCTTAAATGAAAATTATAATTAACAAAGCCAGGATAAAAACAAGAAAAACTCTTCAAGAACAGGAAACCCGAAACAGAATCAAGATTTGTTTTTTTAAAAAAAGTGATCTTTGTGTCAAGTGACGCATATATCTCTCAAAATCTTTGAAATTTTCAGATCCCGCTTAACCGAATCATCGCTAGAGACGATTTTTGCGATATGCTGCGAGATTAATCAAATCTACGTTCGATTCGGCAAACCCTTTTTCTAACAGACAGGCCGATCCCCCGGCACAGAACAATTGAGCGAGAGTCAATGGTTAGCTAGGAATTGGTTGGTGGGTTCTATTGGAAATTTCATCACTAATTGCCGCCCCTTGACTTGTTCTATAGTCTAGGGAGAAATTTCTACATTTAATTTAAGGCTTTTATTAAAGTGCTCAATCAACAAGAACGTAATAAATCATCCATAATGCTGAAGGTTTCTTCGAATTTTAGCCCTTTTTTCCCCTATTGCAGTCTTCCTCCAAACGGTGGGATCTTCCACTAAAGCCCTGCAACTACTGGGAAAGAAATGCTGCAGGGCATATATAAAGGCGTGTTTTTGTTAAGAATTTCATCCCAACTTTGCATGGCTGTTAATTCTGTTGATTGGTTAATTACAGCCATTATATAAGATCATAGCCGGCAGCCGTTGAATGATAGTTATGGGTTTTGACCCGAAATCTGGGTTTTTCTTAAAGCCCAAGTTTTCATTCAATTCACGCGTCCTCCCGTGGAGATTCTCTGTTATACCCGTTTCCACACGGACGTAATAAATATTTCGAGGATTCGTGTTTTGATGTATTTCTTGTTTTATCTGTAAGTTTGTTCATATTTCAGAAGTCGGTTCGAGTTTTAAAATTCATTGGCGCCGCCATTATAACAATCTAGAGGTCATTGAATTTTCTTTTCATATAAATATTCATAGAGGTGGTAGAATTTTATTGCATGGTCAATCAAGATCGCTAGGCATTCGAAAGTTATATAGCAACTTTTGTTCTTTCCCTGAGCATAACAGAGGAAAAAACTGGTGGTTTCTGGATCCCTTTATTCTGTGTTGGCCTCTCGTATAATTGATATATAGGACTGTTTCTTTGACTCGCCGTACCGCAAGAGTCCGGGGAGTTTGGTCTTAAGAGATTCGAGGTTTTTTTTATAATGGGAAATAAAAGCTCAAGTCCTAGGGATATGGGAAGTTGGAGGCGATCTTCGTTTAGTTCCTCTCCACAAGCGTCGCATTCGCAATATGCTCGAAATTACCCTGTGCAGTATCCTTATCCAGAAGAGCATGGGCATGTGACACCGAATCATCACTATGCCCCGACTCAAGGTCATGCCACTCCATCTCAATTGCACGCACCACAGAAGAAGTTCGAGAGGAGGTATTCAAGGATCGCCGATAACTATAATTCGTTAGAGGAGGTACGCGCCTGCGTAAATATCTGTACATAAAACATTCATAAGCTTTATCTCATTTAGTTTTCTATTGAGCCATTTGAATGCTTAATTTTTCATTAAATGTTTCTAATATGAAGTATATTTCTTTCAGGTGACTGAAGCTCTTGCACATGCTGGCCTCGAGTCTTCCAACCTAATTGTTGGAATCGATTTTACTAAGAGCAACGAGTGGACAGGTTCAGTTATTTCATCTATGCCATTTAAATCTCTTAGTTACTAAACTTTCTGTAAAAATATGCTGAGCTCGGTCGAATATTTAGGCAAGAGGTCATATCATGGTCGAAGCTTGCATCATATTGGAAGTGGTTTGAATCCCTATGAACAAGCAATATTTATTATCGGAAAAACCTTGGCTGCTTTTGATGATGACAACTTGATTCCCTGTTTCGGATTTGGAGATGGTATCACACTATATACTTTCCATTTTTCCCTGTATACGACGAGTGCTTGTGCCCACCCTCCACGAGTTATAGTTTTAAAAAATATAATCCATATCTTCTGATTAATCTTGGCAGCATCAACCCATGATCGAGATGTTTTCGGTTTCTACCCAGACGGGAGACCTTGCAATGGATTTGAGGAAGTTTTAAGCCGGTATAAAGAGATTGTTCCAAATTTGAAACTCTCAGGTAACACAGCGTATATTTTTAGTCAAGATTAGTATCTGTCGATGAATTGAATGTTTTAGCTTGGACTCTATCACTTTACTGCAGGTCCAACATCATTCGCACCCATTATTGAAATGGCCATGACTATTGTTGAGCAAAGTGGAGGCCAATATCATGTTTTACTGATTATTGCGGATGGACAGGTATATACAATCAACAATGTTTCTGAGATCTTTATCAAGAGATTCAGTTGACGAATGTCACGTTTATGAATATTGTTCTTTATGGTAGGTTACCAGAAGTGTTGATACGGAAGGTGGTCAGTTAAGTCCTCAGGAGCAGAGAACTGTAGAAGCAATTTCACAAGCGAGGTAACTTCAACTTTCTAGAAACATTTCCCAAGTTTTATTTATATGTGTTCTTTTGGGTGAAATTTTTAATGTTTGCAGCAAATTGCCTTTGTCTATCGTTTTGGTTGGAGTTGGAGACGGACCTTGGGACATGATGAAGGAATTCGATGACAACATCCCTGCTCGGGATTTTGATAATTTCCAGGTTTGTGGCTTGCATCTAATCTGAATTTGCATATTATTAGTTTGTGTCACTAACGTATTACTGTTGTTATCCAGTTTGTCAATTTTACAGAAATTATGTCCAAAAATGTGCACCAATCTCGGAAAGAGACTGAATTTGCTCTTTCAGCATTGATGGAAATTCCATCTCAATATAAAGCAACTATGGAGCTCAACTTGTTGGGGTAACGATTCCTTCGCTTGGTTCTTTCTGATCATATTTATATGTGACGCATCCACAAACAACACGCGTGGGTGAATTAACTACTGATCTTACATTTTTGGGGTGTTGTAGTAGACAGAGAGGAAATACGCCTCACAGAATTGCTCTTCCACCTCGTGTCTACGGTGCAGCCTCTGGTAGCCATTCAATACCCTCTCGTGCCACCAGTTTTCAAGAAATCACAAATTCATATTAGAACCAGAATCATGTTTTTGGCAGTAAGGTTCCTTTAGCCCCGAGCTCTACATCTGAAAACCAGGTATAGCTCAGTATGCCTCGTTAGATTCTGTTAATGAGCACTTGCTAGATCATGTGCAAGTTTTCTCTTCCTATGGTCAATATAAAAAAAGAACATAACCAATTGTTGTTTCTTTGCTGAACAGATTTGTCCTATTTGCCTAAGCAACTCAAAAGATATGGCTTTCGGTTGTGGACATCAGGTACTTCTACACTTATAAGCAAGATTCTAAAAAGCGTAAAGCGTATCAAAATATTAGGTCAAGCGTTAAGCCTTATAATGTACAGACACCATAAATTTAAAAGTAGAACATATATCTTATGTTGGAGGAAAATGAGCAGCCTTAACGTGTCGGCGCGAAAAATATTTAAGTTAACTTGAGACAATTTGTTTCGTTCTTTTTCCAGACGTGCTGCGAGTGTGGAATAGA
Organism: Primulina huaijiensis; assembly: GCF_012295235.1. Lineage (NCBI taxonomy): Eukaryota > Viridiplantae > Streptophyta > Magnoliopsida > Lamiales > Gesneriaceae > Primulina > Primulina huaijiensis. Next base: position 15,413,918 of record NC_133315.1, on the reverse strand, counting down.
CCTTGAACTGTGCCCGATTTGTCGAAGTTCTATCCAGACTAGAATAAAGCTTTACTGAGGAGCGTCTCTGCTTCTTGATCGAGTCTTTCAACTCCAGCATTAAATTATTTCTTTGCATCGGTTGTGTTACTATTTGAAAGATGAAGTTTTTTTACCTTTTCATGTACAGTATACGATTGGCATTTATTATTTTTTCCCCCATGAAAATTTCTTTTTCCTTTTTTTTTTAAAAAAAAATATCTTTTTTCAGAAAAAAAAAATAGTAATGGCTCTGTGGAGTTAGCCGACAGTTTTGTATTGGTGTAATTGAGATTGTATGGTTTGGACATTTATTATTATTTGATCTTCGGGTGCTCGTGATTTTTCATTATTAATTTTCGATATTTTAAAATTTTTCTCTCATTTTATTTATCCATTAGTCATTTTTTTATCCGATCTAACTTAAATTTTGCTCATCCCTAATTTTCGTAATTACTATTGTTAAAGAGAAGGCATTCGGCCTAAACCTTGGACGACTTAATTTTAAATTTTTTTTCCTCATATATATTAATAATATAATCGTAGGAAGAAAAACATTTTTTGTATGTATTTATAGTGTAATGGTAGAAAATTTTAAATTAAAAAAGATAATATGAAATGTAATAATGAATTTAAAACCAAGCCTAAGATATAAATAATAACTAAAAAGCACTCATTAATAGCCACTCAAATAATTTGTCAAAGGTGGTTTCAAGTGATGTTCATTATGCCATTACATTCTCTTGCTTGTGGTCAGAAGTGCTTTTATCTAATAATATATCTAATATCTAATCTATCTAATATATTACGTGAATATCTTTATCTTTATTTAATAATAATCATTAATACATGTTTCTTCTTTATTTGTTTTTCATCTATTATTTTTTATTTGTTTTTCATCTATTAGTTAATGAAATTTAAAATAAATATTTTTTAAAAAAAATATATCTTTAATGAAATTTAAATTAAATAAAAGAATAATGAAATTTACTTTTTTTTATTTCTATTTTTCCATTAATTAATGAATTTTAAATAAATCGAATAAAAATGAATTTTACACTATTGTTCAAAATTTTATAGTTATCCAATTTTTTAGTAGGTCTTTTGTGAGATAATTTTATGATTATAGCCCTGAGAGGGCTGTCCCAGTCATTTTCGGAGTGGAAAAAAATGTTTTTAATGATTCAAGTCGGATAGGAGACATGTTTCACAAAATTGACTCGCGAAACAACCTCATAGGAGTTTTTGGAATGAAATTGAAGAAAAATAAAATTTAGCCATCAGTATTTAAAATGATTTTCAAATTAAGTTTTCATTTTTTGGGATGAAATTTACACTTACATTTTTTTAAAAAAATTATATCTTTAATTAAATCCTTCAGGGATTTTCATATATATATATATTACTATCAAATGATCCATATAAGTAAGCTGTAACAACATCCATAAGACGCATTTCTAAATTTTCAGATACCGCCAAACAAATCAAATACCGAAACGTAATTGCATCCATCACAGGACAATACGTGTAAGGTCCAAAATTTAGACAACGTAATCCAACCGCATGCGAATCTAGGAAATTTGAAAATGAGTAATTCATTATTTTAATTGCTTAATTAATTATGTGATATACATTCTTACATGTTAATTATGATTTTATTATCATCATGCATAAAACTGTATTTTCAAGGATTATTCAAGTGACGATCGAGGAACGGGGACCGATGACTGAAAAACGTAAAATGTTTTTATTAAATAATTGTTTTTAATTATTTAAAATATGGTCGATGCTTTTTAGTATTTTTGAAAATAAAGGATTGTGAGGTGATTTTATATGCNTTAATAAATTTTAAATAAATCGAATAAAAATGAATTTTACACTATTGTCCAAAATTTTATAGTTCATCAATTTTTTATTAGGTTTTTTGTGAGACGATTTTATGATTATCTAGCCTTGAGAGTGGTTGGCCCAGTCATTTTCGGAGTTAAAAAAATGTTTTTCATGATTCAAGTCGGATAAGAGACATGTTCTACAAAATTGACTCGCGAAACAACTTCATAGGAGTTTTTGGAATGAAATTGAAGAAAAATAAAATTCAGCCATCTGTATTTAAAATGATTTTTAAATTAAGTTTTCATTTTTTGAGATGAAATTTACACTTACATTTTTAAAAAAAATATATCTTTAATGAAATTTAAAATAATAATAATAAAAATAATAATAATAAATATGTTGTGAAAAAGTAAAAATTTACGGTAAAAAGTAAAAATCTCAAACTCTCAAAATTATCACACTACACACTTTATAATATTTTTCTCTTAACTCAATTGTAATTTTCTTCACAAATGAGAGATCTATTTATAGAAAATCTTTACAAATAATTCAAAAATAAATTACATCATTACCTTCATCATCACACACAAATTTCAATATTCAACACCTAATTTTACCTAATTTTCAACATTCAAATATTCAATATTAAAATATTAATTTTCAACACTCCCCCTTGTGATGATGATCATAATGATTGTCTTCATTACGTGTTTTTATACTGTCTCGTTAAAAACCTTACTAGGAAAAACCCATTGGGATAAAAACCATAGTAAGGGAAAAAGAGTGCAGTCACGTAAACTTCCCCTCATGTTGACACGAACAGTTCTTCACAAATTTCGTAGATTGCGCATCCCAATATTATATA
>NC_133315.1:15400217-15410874 GCF_012295235.1 Primulina huaijiensis | reverse complement strand
GGCAAGTTTTGGTTCGATTTTGTTCGGGGGTAACTCGTGAAAATCGAGAGTTGGCTCGGGGGTGAAAATTATGTGTCATTTAGGGTTTTTAAAATAAGGAAAAATTGGAAAAACGGCTCACGGGGGTCGAGTCGTGGTTCATAAGGGCTAAAATAATATAAAAAGACTAAATTTAGAATTTAGGAATTTTATATTAAAGTTTGGGATTTTCGGGATTAAAACACCGTCAAAACAATTAATTAAAGATAAATAAAAAAGTCTTATATTTAAGCTAAATAAAATTATGGAAAAATTCATATAAGCTTAAATAAATATTTGGGACATGTTAGAGTCAAGAAATCAAGAAAAAAGTCAAATTCGAGAAATTTTACGTCTAGGGGTAAAACGGTCTTTTTACACCTAAAAATTAGTAAAGGTCATGGCAGTGCCCTAAATGCTATTTTTATCATATTATGGTTATTTTTAAATGTATATGAGATGTTCATGATTTAATTATGATTTTTAAATGTCCATGAGATTTTTATGATTTAAGGAAGACATTTAAAAATACATGTTGCATGCTTGGTTTCCAAAAAAAAAAAATGTAAAGGCTATTCATGATTTTTCTAAAGTAATGAGCATAAAAAAATGTTGAAGGAAGTGAATTGATTGTGACTAATTCGTTAATGGTGGGGATATCGTGAGGGTTATGGTCCCAGTGGGAGCCCGACGATCGTGTTTCCATCATTGCGAATATGTGGTAAAGGTTATGTGGTAACGGATTTGTGGTAACGGTAAGAATGAGAATGTCGTGAGGGGAAAAGACCCCAAAGGGAGCCCATTTATGGGAAAAGGCCCCAGAGGGAACCCGACGATCGTATTTCTATTCGAATCATGATAGGCCAAGGCTCAGTTGACCGGTGAGAGTGTTGCTGATGTCCCCACCGCCCAGTACTGTAGTTACATATAGATGGATCCATCGACTCTTATGATCATGATCAGGAAAGTCACAATTAACGATCTGAATTCAACAAAGGAAAAGGAAAAAGGGAAAAGAAAAATGTTATGATCATGTTAAAATGTTTTTATGTCATGATAAGGAAAAAAATGAAAAAGAGTAAGATTTATTTATGCATGTCATGAAATGTTATTTTTACCTAAAAGTATTTTCATTGTTGCATGTGGTTTTATATGTATTATTTGTTATAAAGATTATGGTGTGTTGAGTCTTTAGACTCACTAGGTGTGATGGATGCAGGTGAGTTTGAGGGAGATCTTGACGGATGAACTGACTGGACTGAAGGTGCACACAACCCGAGGACCAGCGCTTCTACATATTTCCGCACTTATGACTTATGAATCATGATTTATAATTAAAGATTTTAAGACTAGTTATTTATGTTTTTGAGAGATTTTTGAAAGGTTTAGTATGGGTTATTCTTTTCAAATTATGTTTTTTTAAGTTTGGTAAAACAAATTGACGATTTCATTTCTATGACTATTTCGTTGATGTTTCATTTTAAAGGGGAAAATATTTTATAATGGGAGGAACGAAATTTAGAAAAAAAAAATTTCTAGTACTTTGAAAGAAATAAAAAGGGCAGGACGTTTCAGTTGGTATCAGAGCCAAGGGTCCTGTAAAGGGTTGTGCCACCATCAGCGCTGGAAAGATCAGTCGTCAAGCCTCAAACTGTAAGTATACATGCTTTAGATGATTATATGGTGTTACCTGCATTATGTCATGAATAAGGTGTTTACGTTACATGTTTATTAGATTCTTGAGTATTTATGCGTGCATGCTTAAATTGTTAAATGGGATAGGCTATGTCACATGATTAGAAAATTTAGATTTAAATGCATAATTGTTACGTTAAGAAATTTGGAAAACGTTCAGATAAAATGCCTCCTAGACGTGCCCCCGTTAATGGAAACCAAGCAGAGAACAGTGTGAATCAACAAGGAAATGTACCACCACCACCACCACCGGGGGATCCTGCTACTCGTGCATTAGAGGGTATGGCTCGTCTCTTCGAGCCACAGTTACAGCAGCAGCAGTTACAACAGCAACGGTTACAACAGCAGTTGCAGCAGATGCAGCAGCAGCAGGCGACTAGGCCACAGCAGGATGTTTATGAGCAGTTCCGGAGGCTAGGGCCGAAGGAATTTGCTGGCACTACCGATCCTTTTGCTGCAGAGGGTTGGATTCGTTCACTTGAGGTACATTTTCACTATCTTGATATGGGAGATGCGAACCGGGTGAGGTGTACCACTTATCTGCTTAGGGACGACGTTTTTTTATGGTGGGAAGGAGCCGAGCATGGTGTTGACCTTACTACACTCACTTGGGCACAGTTCAAGACAAAGTTCTATGAGAAATATTTCACTCCGGATGCTAGGAGCCGAATAAAGAGGGAGTTTATGGCCCTCCGCCAGGGTGATGCTACTGTTGCTGAGTTTGTGAAGAAATTTGATAGGGGTTGTCACTTTGTACCCCTTATTGCCAGGGATGCGGAAGAAAATCTTAGACATTTATGGATGGCCTACGACCTACCATTCGGGATAAAGTTATGATGATGCGTCCGGAGAATTATGCTATGGCAGTTACTTATGCATATCAGGCTGAGCAGTCCTTGAGGGACATTGACTTTTAGATTCAGCGTAAGAGGCAGCACTATCAGAATAACAATCAACCCAACAAGAAGCCGAATACTGGTCCTACTAGACCTCAAGGGCCCCAAAAGCCCCAAGGTCAAGTCAAGAAGCCAGCGCCACCAAAGCCACAAAACCCTGGAGCACCAAAGCCTGCTGAAAGGCAACCATGCAAGGAGTGCAACCGTCTACATCTGGGCAAATGCGAATTGGGATCATTTAAATGTTTCTACTGCAAGGAGGCTGGTCACAAAGCTGTAGATTGCCCAAAGAGGAAAACGGCTACCACGGCACGAACTTATGTTATGAATGCCGAGGAAGCTGAGGAAGAGACAGACACTACAATCATCACGGGTAACCTAGTCATTTAAAATTTTTATATTGTTTATTATTGCATGAAATGTTAAATTGGATATTAGAATTGATTAGAGAAAAGGATGAACCTAGTGAAAATTAGATTGCATGTTCTACCTAATTGGACTTAAGTTATGATTTTAGAAACCATAGAAAATGATTTGAATTTTGTGCCTTATTTTATGTGAAGGATGAAATGATTCCAAATAAAAAGTTTAGGGCCAAAATTAAAGAAGATCATGACTAAAGGATTTTTAGAGGAATTCGAATCATTGGGGGTTAAATGTGCAAATTTCGAAATTTTAAGGTCTAAAATACAATTTTCGATAATTAAGGGACCAAAATGCAAGTACCGAAAACTTAAGGGCCATAAATGTAATTTACGAGAACTTCAAAAGCTAAAATGAACAAGTTCAAAAATTTAAGGGCTTAATTGCAATAATTTGAAAACATTGGGCCAATAATGCAAATTTCAATAGTTGAGGGACTAAAGTGCAATTTTTCCAAGATAGGTTTGAGTTCCACACAAATTCTTCATACAACTTTGGGAATTAATGATAGTAAATCCTTAAGATTCAACACAAAAAGATTTAAAAGACATTTTCACCGCAGGGAGGATTATCAATCAAGGTGTAGCAACCTATGCACTTTTAGACTCGGGAGCTACACATTCATTCATTTCTGAAACCTTCATCAAAAGACTGAATATTACTCCTCAAGATATGTGTTTGGGCTTCAAAGTTTCTATTCCATCCGGTGAACAAATGCTCACGTCTAAAATTGTCAAGAATCTGGAGCTTCGTTTATTCAAGGATGTTGTTCGGGCAGATCTTATTGTGCTTCCTATGCCCGAATTTGATATTATATTGGGGATGGATTGGCTATCAGTAAATGGAGCTTTGATTGATTTCCGTCAGCGATCGGTATCTATTAGGCCACCTAGTGGTAAATCTTTTGTTTTCGAGGCGGCAAGAAACAAGCAAATGCCGCACATTATCTCTTGTCTATGTGCGAGGAAGCTTATTAAACGTGGATGCCAAGCTTATTTAGCCTGTGTCACTACTGCACAGGAATCTATCAGTCAGAAATTAGAAGATGTTGACATTGTAAGGGATTTTCCTAACGTCTTTCCCGAGGACGTTTCTGGTATTCCACCTGATCGTGAAGTGGAATTCTCTATTGATCTTATGCCGGGCACCGTTCCTATATCTAAAGCACCTTATCGTCTAGCACCCGCTGAAATGAAAGAATTGAAAGATCAAATCCAAGAATTGCTAGACAAGGGTTTCATCTGCCCTAGTTATTCTCCATGGAGCGCACTGGTATTATTTGTGAAGAAGAAAGATGGTAGTATGCGTCTTTGCATCGATTATCGGGAACTTAACAAGGTCACTATCAAAAACAAATATCCACTGCCAAGAATTGAAGATTTATTTGATCAGTTGCAAGGAGCAGCGGTATTTTCAAAAATTGATCTGCGATCTGGATACCATCAATTAAAAGTGAAAGAGTCTGATGTGCACAAGACAGCATTCTGTACTAGATATGGGCACTATGAGTTTATGGTCATGCCATTCGGTCTGACTAATGCACCAGCGATCTTCATGGATCTCATGAATCGCGTATTTCAGCCGTATCTGGATCAGTTTATTATTGTCTTCATTGATGATATATTGATTTACTCAAAGAACAAAGAGGAGCATAGTCTTCATTTGAGGACAGCACTGCAAGTACTACAAGACAGGAAGCTATATGCAAAATTTATTAAGTGCGAGTTTTGACTCGATAGAGTGGCATTCTTAGGCCACATCATTTCTCGTAATGGCGTTGAAGTTGATCCAAGCAAAGTCGAGGCAGTGAAAGAGTGACCAGTACCGAAGAGTGTTACCGAGATTCGCAGTTTCTTGGGATTAGCTGGCTATTATCGCAAGTTTATTCAGGGATTCTCTTCTATTGCAGTACCTTTGACATCCTTGACCAAAAAGAATGCAAAGTTTATATGGGGATCAGAGTGCCAAGACAGTTTTGACAAGTTGAAGCAAGCCTTGATTTCAGCACCAGTCTTAGCTATGCCATCGGGGCAAGGGGATTATGTTCTTTATACCGACGCATCTAAACTTGGATTGGGCGCAGTTCTGATGCAAAATGACCGAGTTATAGCCTATGCGTCGAGACAGTTGAAGATTCACGAGAAAAACTACCCCACTCATGATCTTGAGCTTGCAGCAGTAGTTTTTGCTTTGAAAATTTGGAGACACTACCTTTATGGGGAGAAATGTAAGATATTCACCGATCATAAAAGTTTGAAATACTTCTTCACCCAAAAAGAGCTGAATATGAGACAGCGCAGATGGCTTGAGCTAGTAAAAGATTATGATTGTGACATTAGCTACCATCCGGGAAAAGCTAATGTAGTGGCAGACGCACTGAGTAGAAAAGCAGCAGTTATCACTCATCTATCACTCCAAAGACCGTTGCAGTCCGAGATACAGCGGTTTGAGCTGACAGTGTATGCTAGGAGCGAGGCCCCTAATCTTGCCACATTATCGGTACAGTCAAACTTGAGGGATAGAATTCGTGATGGGCAGTCCACTGATGAAAAGTTACAAAAGTGGAGAGCTAGAGATGAAGCCAAGGGTCGGAAATTATATTCAGAGGTGGATGGTATATTTCGTTATCGAGATCGGTTATGGGTTCCTAGTGACGATTCTTTGAGAGGCCTTATTATGAAGGAAGCTCATGACACACCTTACTCCATTCACCCGGGGAGCACGAAAATGTACAAAGATTTGCAGTTGCTATATTGGTGGCCAGGCATGAAGAGAGACATTCTGAAGTTTGTATCCGAGTGTTTGACTTGCCAACAAGTTAAAGCAGAGCATCAAAGACCAGCAGGTAAATTGAAGCCACTCCCTATTCCCGAGTGGAAATGGGAAAATGTCACCATTGACTTCGTTGTGGGATTGCCAAAGACAGTTAAGGGATTTAATGCTATATGGGTGATAGTTGATCGTCTTACTAAATCAGCACACTTTCTACCTATCAAGACGACCTTCACCATGATTCAATACGCCGAGTTGTATATTCGAAAGATAGTTCGTCTGCATGGGATTCCTGTATCCATTGTGTCTGACAGAGATCCGAGGTTCACGTCATCTTTCTGGAAAAGTCTACATGCAGCGATGGGAACCAAGTTACTATTCAGTACAGCATTTCATCCTCAAACCGATGGACAGTCAGAAAGAGTTATACAGAGTTTGGAAGATCTACTTCGAGCATGTGTTATTGATTTCCAAGGCAGTTGGGAACCAAAATTACCTCTAGTGGAGTTCACCTACAATAATAGCTATCAATCATCAATCGGGATGGCTCTTTTTGAGGCACTTTACGGAAGGAAATGTATATCTCCTATCCATTGGGACGAAGTGGGTGAAAGAAGAGAGATTGGTCCAGAGGTGATTGAAGAGACTACCGAGCTTATAGTCAAAATTCGCAATAGAATGAAGACGGCGCAAAGCCGACAAAAGAGCTATGCAGACAAACGACGTAGGGATTTAGAGTTTGCAGTGGGAGATCACGTATTTGTGAAAATAGCACCCATGAAGGGTGTTATGCATTTTGGAAAAAAAGGGAAACTAGGCCCCAGATTTATTGGTCCATTTGAGATTTTGGAGAGGATTGGTACACTAGCTTATAGAGTGGCATTGCCACCAGCGCTTGCAGGAGTTCACAATGTGTTCCACATTTCAATGTTGCGGAAGTACATGTCGAAACCGTCACATGTGCTTAATTATGAATCTCTTCAATTAACTCCAAATATGACATATGAAGAAAGACCTGTCCAGATCTTAGCAAGGTAAGAAAGACGATTGAGGAACAAAGTCATTCCAATGGTCAAAGTCAAGTGGTTGAACCACTAAGAAGAGGAAGCTACTTGGGAAACCGAGAGAGACTTGAAGAGTCGCTATCCAGATCTATTCAGTAAGTTCTAAATTTCGAGGACGAAATTCAAATTAAGGGGGGAGGAATTGTAAGGTCCAAAATTTAGACAACGTAATCCAACCGCATGCGAATCTAGGAAATTTGAAAATGAGTAATTCATTATTTTAATTGCTTAATTAATTATGTGATATACATGCTACTATGTTAATTATGATTTTATTAACATCATGCATAAAACTGTATTTTCAAGGATTATTCAAGTGACGATCGAGGAACGGGGACCGAGGGCTGAAAATTGTAAAATGTTTTTATTAAATAATTGTTTTTAATTATTTAAAATATGGTCGATGCTTTTTAGTATTTTTGAAAATAAAGGATTGTGAGGTGATTTTATACGCCGGGACGTAGATTTTATCGGTGTCGGTTTTTCAACAAAAATACGAACTTTTTGACAACCCGGCTATTAAATTCACGAACCATTTTTACCAAAACTATTTTAACACTTTATTTAAAACCTAATTAAAACTAATGGGCTTAATTTTGAGGCTTAATGGGCCTAAAGCCTAATTAGTAAGTAATTAGTATAAATAATGTATTTTAAAACCCCAAAACCTCACAAATTTCACTCCTAACTCATTAAGGATTCGGCCACCCTATTTTAAAAATCAGAAAACACTCCCCACCCTCTCTTATACACACACACGGCACACACAAGTATCAACAAGGAGATTTTCGAAGGGTGTTGGTGATCAAGCCAAGGTTTTCATCCCGTTCTTCGTCGTCAACGGATATTCGTGCGTACACAACGCAAAGGCACACCTAAATCTTTCTTTTCTCATCCATCATATCATAATATTGTTGTAAATTATTGGATGCATGAAGTACCTAACATATGTTTTCAGAATTTCATGTTTATGCACATGCAAGCTTCGGTTTTCATGAATTGTGATGCATTAAATTGTTCAAGCATGTTAGGGGGCTGCCACGATGTCTAGACGCGATTAGGGAAGACACATACACGAGTTGTAATCCTACAAAACCCTTACAACCCTCGGCTAACTTTCATAGAATCAAGAACATGCAAGCCGAGAAGTTGTTGTCATGAGTTTAAGGGGTGCGGTCTTTGCGTGGCAAGGGCTAGGGCTTGGTTGGTTCATTCTAGGGACTAGCCAAGGTCATGAGGGAGTCTTGGAGAGAGTCCTAGCCAAGCTAGGACCCGCGCCAAGGGCTGGGAAAGAGTCCTAGCCGAGCTAGGACTCTACCCGAGAAAGTCGCGCAAATTGTTGCGCGTGGTTGCGCTGCTGCCAGGCGACGGGGGCTTGGGCTAGGGTTCTAGGGATGGTTCAAGACGGTACACTAGAGTCCTAGGAGGGTGCACGAGGGATGGTTCAAGGGCTGGGCTCGTTGGTTCAGGGGTTGGGGCGCAACTTAGAGTCCTAGTGATACTAGGAGTCTCGGCCAGTTAGGTGCACTTTTGGGGAATCTCTTTTTGGGTTTTGGGGCTGGTGTTTTGGTAAACTTAGGACCCAGGGCAAGTTTTGGTTCGATTTTGTTTGCGGGTAACTCGTGAAAATCGAGAGTTGGCTCGGGGGTGAAAATTATGTGTCATTTAGGGTTTTTAAAATAAGGAAAAATTGGAAAAACGGCTCACGGGGGTCGAGTCATGGTTCATAAGGGCTAAAATAATATAAAAAGACTAAATTTAGAATTTAGGAATTTTATATTAAAGTTTGGGATTTTCGGGATTAAAACACCTTCAAAACAATTAATTAAAGATAAATAAAAAAGTCTAATATTTAAGCTAAATAAAATTATGAAAAAATTCATATAAGCTTAAATAAATATTTGGGACATGTTAGAGTCAAGAAATCAAGAAAAAAGTCAAATTCGAGAAATTTTACGTCTAGGGGTAAAACGATCTTTTTACACCTAAAAGTTATTAAAGGTCATGGCAGTGCCCTAAATGCTATTTTTTATCATATTATGGTTATTTTTAAATGTATATGAGATGTTCATGATTTAATTATGATTTTTAAATGTCCATGAGATTTTTATGATTTAAGGAAGACATTTAAAAATACATGTTGCATGCTTGGTTCCAAAAAAAAAATAATGTAAAGGCTATTCATGATTTTTCTAAAGTAATGAGCATAAAAAAAATGTTGAAGGAAGTGAATTGATTGTGACTAATTCGTTAATGGTGGGGATATCGTGAGGGTTATGGTCCCAGTGGGATCCCGACGATCGTGTTTCCATCATTGCGAATATGTGGTAACGGTTATGTGGTAACGGATTTGTGGTAACGGTAAGAATGAGAATGTCGTGAGGGGAAAAGGCCCCAAAGGGAGTCCATTTATGGGAAAAGGCCCCAGAGGGAACCCCGACGATCGTATTTCTATTCGAATCATGATAGGCCAAGGCTCAGTTGACCGGTGAGAGTGTTGCTGATGTCCCCGCCGCCCAGTACTGTGGTTACATGTAGATGGATCCATCGACTCTTATGATCATGATCAGGAAAGTCACAATTAACGATCTGAATTCAACAAAGGAAAAAGGGAAAAGAAAAATGTTATGATCATGTTAAAATGTTTTTATGTCATGATAAGGAAAAAAATGAAAAAGAGTAAGATTTATTTATGCATGTTATGAAATGTTATTTTTACCTAAAAGTATTTTCACTGTTGCATGTGATTTTATATGTATTATTTGTTATAAAGATTATGGTGTGTTGAGTCTTTAGACTCACTAGGTGTGATGGATGCAGGTGAGTTTGAGGGAGGTCTTGACGGATGAACTGACTGGACTGAAGGTGCACACAACCCGAGGACCAGCGCTTCTACATATTTCCGCACTTATGACTTATGAATCATGATTTATAATTAAAGATTTTAAGACTNAGTCGAGCTTTATATCTTACTATTTCATTTTTCTCATTTCGCTTTCGAATAAAAACCCATTTGTATCCAACAGGTTTTACACCTTCAGGTGTAAGGACTATAGGTCCAAAAACATTACGTTTATTTAGCGAATCCAATTCAACCTAGATGGCATCTTTCCATTTTATCCAATCCTACCGATTTTTACATTCACCAAAAGATTTTGGTTCATGATCTTCATTATCATTTATGATGTTGATTGCTACATTATAAGAAAATATATCATCAATTTCCTCTATTTTTTTTCGGTTCCATATTTTTCCAGTATTAATATAATTGATAGAGATTTCATGATTCTCGTCAGTTTGTGGTTCTGACAGAACATTTTCATCATCATGTGTTTCTTCTGGAACAACATTCTCTATTTTGTGATCATCATGTGTTTCTTCAGGAACATCATTCTCTACTTTGTGATCACTGTGTTTATCTATGAATTTTCTTTTTCGAGGATTTTTATCCTTGGAACCGACTGGCCTTCCACGCTTCAGGCGTTTTATGACATCATGACTTTGTTCAATTTGTTTCTTTGAAATTTCAATTCGAGCAGGAGCATTTACAGCATGTATATATGATTTAGTTACCACTTTTGTGTCTGCAAATGCATATGGTATTTGATTTGCTATTCTTTTCAAGTGCACAATTTGCTGTACATCTTTTTCACATTGTTTTGTTCTTGGATCCAGATGTAACAATGATGATACATACCATGTAATTTCCTTTTCGGTATGTTTCTGTTCTCCCCCTAACATTGGGAAGATTTCCTCATTAAAATGACAATCAGCAAAACGTGCTGTGAA
>NC_133315.1:15373824-15397163 GCF_012295235.1 Primulina huaijiensis | reverse complement strand
TGTCATAAGATATTTTGTTTAAAAACCTTATAGACTTTTATACTTGTCGTATCCCTTACTGGGAGTGTGAGATGTCGTCTTAACATCTTCCCAGGATTTATAACAAGTTTTGAAAAATTTATTTTATTATAACATTATATTATATATTAAGTACATACACAATAAATAAATAAACAGTAAAATAAATATTATTACTTTTGTTACCTTTTTCTTCTGTTTTGGAGCTTGGAAAAATATGGAGGACTTTTAGAGTTTCGTGCTGATAACGTGTTGTGAAAAAGTAAAAATTTAAGGTAAAAAGTAATAATCTCAAACTCTCAAAATTATCACACTACATACTTTATAATATTTTTCTCTCAACTCAATTGTGATTTTCTTCACAAATGAGAGATCTATTTATAGAAAATCTTTACAAATAATCCAAAAATAAATTACATCATTACCTTCATCATCACACACAAATTTCAATATTCAACACCTAATTTTACCTAATTTTCAACATTCAAATATTCAATATTCAAATATTAATTTTCAACAAAATACATGTTTTATTATTTGTTTTTTTCCAACTATTAATTAATTTTAAAATAAATTAGAAAAGAAAAAAAAGAAATTTAGCCACAATTTTTTGAAATAGAATTTATACTCTATTTATTTTAAAAACTATATCTTTAATAGAATTTAAAAAGAATAATAAAATATTCAATCTATTTTCAAAAAATGAATTATATCTTTATTTTAAAAATAATTCTTTTTGTTTGACTTCCTTTTTTTTAAAAAAAATTTATGAATTATATATTTATTTTTTATTTCCCTTTATTTGATTTTTTTTACATTAATTAATGAATTTAAAATAAATCGAATGAAAATGAAGTATACATACATTCTTGTTCGAAATTTTATAGTTCTCTAATTTTTGAATAGATCTTCTGTGAGCAGGTCTCATGCATATATTCTTCAACACAAAAACTCCTGTGAGGCGGTCTCACGAGTCAATTTTGTGAAAAGGATATTCTATATGAGTTACCTACGAAAAATATTATTTTTATGTCAAATATATTAATTTTTATTGCAAACATGGAAATGATTGATCTGTCTCACAAATAAAGATCAGTGAGACCATCTTATGAAAAGACCTACTCATTCTTCAGATGGGCCAACGAAGTTAAAAACAATAATTTTTCATGATTAGGGTTGGATAGGAAACATGTTTCACGAAAGTCTCATATGAGTTTTTGTGTCAATTTTTATTTTTAACTTAAGTAAATTAAAATCCATTAATAACGTAAATAATACACGACTAATAATTTTAAAACTCTAATAAAATTGTGTGATTTTACATATATGTTCTTATCTTCGTTAAATAATATTAATAAATACATGTATTTTTTTGTTCATTTTCATGAATTAATGAATTTTATAATAATGGAAGAAAAAAAATTATATCTTCAATAGAATTTAAAATAAACGACACAATGCCAATAGCTAAACTCACGAGAACTTTTCAGGGGTTCACTCATCCCAGTATTACCCTCATTCATGCACGCTCAACCCAACCAAACTGAATGACAGTGAAAGATTTATCTTTTAGTTCGAACGTTTCTTAATCTTCAGGCCAAAAGTTATATTTGTTACCCAAGACACGCTTTTTATTTCTTATAATTGTGATTTACCGTGCAAAGACATATACTAAACTAATGGTTTACATAATGAGAATTGTACTGACGTGGGTGTTAATTTGCCAAATCATAAAACCCTATGCATGACAAACACAAATAATTGTTTGGTACCATAAGAAAGAGGTATTTTATTTTTTAACCTCGGTCAAATATTTTTTTAAGAAAATGACCTCCTCAAGTGTAAATACACTTGAAGAGGTCATTTTCTTAAAAAAGAGTTGACCGAGTTTATTTAACCAATTTTCTCCCATAAGAAAACAATTCAAAAGATTCAAAATGCGTTTAAATTAATTTTATGTCCAATAATTACTCTTATATACATCAAAGGGATAGAAAAAGAAAAATAAGAATGAGTTCAAATCGTTTTTATGTAAAACAAATTATTTTACATCTATAGTTACTTAAATTAATGATTAATAAGATTTTTAAAATTTTCTTATGTTTTTTAAATATTTTTCTCTCAAAAAATAAAAGTTTTTAAAAATATAATACTTATCTTCATGTTTTATGCCATGTCAAATTTTCATCGATGAATATTTGTAGAACTTGTAACTTCTTCTTTAGGACATTATTTATGTATAGAACTTTATAACTTCCAAATATATAATGAGAAATTTAGAAATTATGGTTCTTGTAGAAAAAAAAATTATAATATATTTGTTTTTTGTTTTATTATTTTGAATACTCATAGTCTAACTATATTATATTTATAATTTTAAGGTTGAAATATTAAAATAAGTGTCAAAGTGACAACAAGAATACANTTTATCGATGAATCGTAGATTGAATTGATTCTTAAAAAATAAAAGACAGTGTGACTAATGTGAGAATTGTTTTCCTCATATCATCTTTGTATGTTTTACACGTGCAACGCACGTGCATATCTTTTAGTAATAATCAAAGTTATGTAATAATTAGTTATATATTAATTAATAAGGACTATATTTAATTCCCAACTCAAATGCAACATAGCCATCCCAATAATTAACAAACAGGTAAGTGTCCATTAACTTTGCTCACTCTTGTACATCAACTAGGAGATTTTTAATGTCATGCCTCCCGCTAACAATTTTAAATATAAAAAACATTTACGTGATCTATAATAACAATTTTAAAATAAAATAATTAAGAATTAAGTCTTTTAAGACGAGTCGGTTAATGAGATAGTACCTTTAAGGTAGTACCTCGATCGTATATCTAAAAATACAAATATCAACATATGAGATAATATTAATGTTGATATTGCTAATGTTACCAAATACAAGTCATTAGATAGTCATTAGATTAATGGTTTAGGTGGATTGAATTAAATGTTTTAATTATTGTTTTACCTTACCTCTTGTATATCATTATTTTACCCTGCTTCTGAATCCTACAGCCCTGCAGTTCCAATTCCAGTTTCTAAGGATTTAGGCTTCTATTTATAACGATTTTGATTTTGATTTGAATAAGATTAAACTAAAACTTATTCTTTTGAATTTTAATAATAATAAGAAACTAAGATAATATATTAGACAGCATTATTAATATGAATTTTAATTTTAAAAAATTAAAAAGGTTAAATTTAATTTATAGTGATCAAATAGTTTAATAATATAATTTTATGTGTATATCTATACTACAATATCTTAAATTTTATATGAATTTACCGATTTTGGTTTGGAAACTGACCGTAAGTTCATGGTTCCGGTTCCTGTTTCGGTTTCTGTTTCGGTTTCGATTTCGGTTTCGGAGCCGCAAAATGTGTATTTTTATTAGTTTTTCACTCTTTTTAGTTACATAAATAACTCAAAACGCACTTTATTGACATCTCAGAAAGACTTTTTTTTTTTTTTTCTTCTCTCGATATTTTGATTATAAATTTAGCACTTAACTAAGAGCCCATTTGACTTAATTATTATAGACAGCTAATAAGTTTTTTAGAGCTTACCATAACAAGAAATTTTATTAGCTTATTATATACTCTAATAACATATTTTAAAATAATTTTTTTAAAGAGTTTGGATATAAGAATTTTAACAACAAAATAAAAAAAACAAAAGAGAATAAAAACATATCAAGTAACCCAAAAAAAAGAGGGGGGGGGGGGGGGGGGAGGAAAACTAGCCACAAAAAAGAAATAAAGAAATATTGGATGATAAATTTGGGTATGAGGATTAGCGTTGAAGTTATTTTGATTATTTATAATAAATTGTGTATAATCGTAGCAAATTTTGGGATGGTTTAGCTTATTGTTTTTTTTATATTAAATTTATCGTTTTAAATTTTAATTTAATAAGAACTTACATCTTATAAGTTCCAAATCGTATATAAGATGTTTTAAAAAATTTATTAGCTCAACTGAACAAACTCAAAAGGAGATCACATATTGCATTAATAAAAAGGGGTGATATATTGTATCATACCGTTGAAAAATGCACGCCGCATATTGTACGATTATCCTGAAATGTTGCGGTATACCAAGATTTCGGTAATATATCAGTATATATCGTTTTATACCGAAAATTTTTTTTTATATTTTTTAAAATTTAAACTTTATTATTTTAAAATATGATACATTTTTTAATTTATATATATTATTTTGGTATATACCGAAAATTTTCAAATTTCATATTATCACCACTACCGAATATTTTGGTATGGATGTCATATCGTAGAGAAAAGTTCAATAAATTCTGTATTTTTTGGTACGGTAATCTCGATATACTGAAAATTAAATATTTTTCTCATCCTTATTAATAATGATCTTTCAAACTTTTATATCTCATAAATACTAATTAATGTGTGAAAAAAATGATAGATACTAAGTTTTCATGTAAACAGTTAAGCTGCTTTATCATAAATATGTATATCCTGGACAAGTCATGTTCTAAGCAACGAGTTCGAATTAATGAGCCATAATATATCGATAACTACACAATGTCAATATATATATAATCGTTAAATGCAAATGACTAAAAACATTTAATTAATACATCTACTGTCCAAGAACAAAGAACATTAGCTTCTATGTCTAGACAACATTACTAAGTTTCGAGAAGATCAAATATGACTATTGAAAATACTCGATCACGTGAAAGGGAGATCTCGAAACATATTGGTTCAAAGCTTATATCAAACCAACAAGAATCAATGTAACTGCACCCAAACTCAATTCATATTGGTTCAACTATGAAGGAGAAGGAGAAGAAGAACAGTTGTAGAAGTTAGAATAGATCATCATTTTTTTCGTCTGGATTATTCGTTATGAGTCAGTTAGGTCCCTGACTAATTGAGTATCTTGATACTTCTAACTTAGATTGTGATTTCAGTTTGAATGAGTTTGTACAACAAACGTTATAAATCAAAGTATTCTACTGGAACCTTCCGGAAACAGAAGAGTGAGTTCTGACGTAGAAATATGTGGTCACCGAACTTACATAAACAAATTTGTGTATTCATTTATCTGCTTTAACATGATCGGTTCTGACACATAAACTTCTGTTTTCATGTTTTGTTATCAGTAGTTTGACCTGAATATTCGCTAATAAAGTTCCTAGACTGGTAAGTTTGGATCAATAATAGCTTTATCAGTTGCTAAATCAACTATGAAACATTTTTAAGAATTCTCAAACAGATCCTAACAATAAACATTCAAGTTTTTTTTTTTTAGAGAATAAACATTCAATTATATTAAGTTATAAAGGCATTTTTGAATTATTATGGGGAGTAAAATAATCAGAAAATAAAAAATCAAACATGATACGCATATGATGCTTGATACATTTTACCCAATCTATTATATTATTTATGTAAAGTATAATTTTATTTTATATCTGAGTAATTATTTTTCATTTTAATTATGTCGATCCTGGAGCTTTTACTTCGATATATACTTTCAATAGGAGTAGCAAGATAAAATAATAATTTTAGTAAAATTTCTGGTGTATATTAGAAATAAAAATTAATTATTCTAAATATAAGTCATATAGAAAATTTTGAAAAATACATAGAAAACACGACTATGACAATGTCTAATGAAACCCATCGTAATTTACTCATAATGCTAAAGATGAGGGTATATAGTATATACAAACATCAACATATATTAATTATAACATGCTTATCAATTGTGTGTTTGTTGGTAATTTTTTTTTATGGAATTTAGTTAATTTTTATATAAAACTAAAATATATATATTAAAAACACTGCCATTATTTTGTTATAGTTCATAATTATTGTTTAGATAATGTATAAATTTTTTAAAAAAATTAAATATTCAAATGTATTAAATATAGTTGTATTTATATAGATATTTGGAAAGTGACAGATATGATAGTTTTGACTAAGTTATAAATTTACTAAAATATTTTTTAATCATGATAAAGATAATTTTATGAAATTTAATTGGTGTCATAAAATCAGGACAATATTATAGAAATATTTTCATTTTGTAGACTAAAAAAAGAGTAGGCCTCTTGTGAAACGGTCTCACGAATCTTTATCTGTGAGACAGGTCAACTCTACCGATATTAATAATAAAAAATAATACTCATAGCATAAAAAGTAATAATTTTTTATGGATAACACAAATAAGATATTTATCTTACAAAATATGACAAGTAATATCGTCTCACATAAATTTTTACCTTAAAAAAATATTTAAGCAGACATAAATAATATAGAATTTTCAAAATCTTTGTCCGGTTTGGTCCACAAAATGTAAACGAATTTATTGATATCTATTATTTTATTCCACACCGTATGATCCGCTAGGTAGCATTTATAGCAACCTCTTCAAGCAGTGAATGCAATCAACAACCTAATAACCACTTTCTTTACTCGCAGACAAATTGACGAAGAACATGCCATTAAATTATTCAAGAAAATGCCACCCTATCATCGATTCTGACTCTCTCACTCACCTCATTCAATTGCTTTAGTCAAAATCAACCCACTTTCGAGTTCTCTTTCCACCACCAATAATGGCTTCTTCTGGTTCAGTTAAGCTTTCCTACGAGAGGCTGAAACAGGAGGTCTCTTTCAAAGACGTAGAGTGTGATATCGGCCTGAGGGAGAAGGTGCTCGGGAGGTACTTGAGAGTATCCGGCTACCACAGGTTCTTCAGAAGGGTGCACGTCAGGAGGAGATTGAGGGTGAAGATACCAAGCTTGAGGAGATTCTTGAGCAGAAAAGCTAGGGTTTTGAAGGCTGCATGTCTCAAGATGTGCAAGAGATTGAAGGAGAGCCAAGCCCATTTTAGCGATATTTTTGCTGGGAATTATATGTTCATGCAGGTCACTCCAACCCCGTTGAAGTCTTCTATTGATTATCGCAGTCGATCTTTTGTTTATCAGAAGGATCATATCAGCGTTAATGGGTTTTCGTCCACTAGGTATTCTCTCCCGGCCTAGATTGGTTTTCTTGATCTTATAATGGTCTGATTTTTTCGAAATTTTAATAAGATCGTCGGGGACGATTGTTGCTCCTCGAATCATGAAATGGATAAATATGTATAAAAATTTATGTTTTGTTTATCTTATTCTTGTTAAATGGCAAACGGTGGAATTGAAAAAAATATATATTAAATATTAAGAAATATAATTAAGTTTAATTTGTTCTTGCAAGTTTAAATAGCTTTATATACTAATGGATATATCGGAAGACGTACGAAAGTGGTTGGAATATCATTGCATAATAATGCAAAGATGGATGGGGTTGAAATTTTTGTGAACCATCCGATTTCATAACTATTGGGTAGCAATGTAAATTCAATACGTGACACTCTTTTCTCTTCTTAATCACGTGCTGAGTTCAAGGTATCTTAAAGATATTATCTTAATATAATAATTATGTTATATCACATTAGACAAAAACTTGTGTGAGACGGCCGCACGAGTCATATTTTGTAAGATATCTTATTTGGGTCATCCATGAAAAAATATTATTTTTTATGGTAAGAGTATTATTTTTTATTGTGAATATCGATAGGGTTGATCCGTCTCACAGATAAAGATTCGTAACCTACTTGTCAGATTAACACTATCAACATTCTACAGATGTGAATCTTTGTATATATGATTAGGGTGCCACACTAGCACTAGGGTAACATCTCATTTCCTCTTATCCATCATGTTAGTGTCAGTAAACAAAGTGAACAATTGATGAGCATCCATGAATGAACAAGGAGTCAAGTTTGTCGGAAATTCAACAAAAGTTATGAAAATTAACAAGAAATATCATGAGTTTATAAGATGAATGATATTTTTATTGGTACGGGATCTTTTGTTTAAAGTCCCAAAAAATATATTAGAGTTTAGATATCATATCATTTTAAAGATATGTGATTTTCATTGTACATTGTTAATGTCTCAAATCAAGTTCTATCATGTTAAAATATACTATATGAGAGCACATTTATTTTAGAAATATGTGAATTTCATATGTTTTTTGGTGCTATCAACTTGTTTTACAAAATAAAATCACATTTTCACCTCCATGTACCGGATTTGTTTCAACTCAACCGATTTCTGATTTGAGTATATATCTTTGCTGACCGGAGCCGATGTTCCGGTAGATGTTCCGTTAGCGAGGCTTCTCTACCGGCGAAGATTTTGATGCCAATGAATATCTAGTTGTACTGCCTAAGGTCATTGCAGCCTCTTCCAATAGACGTGATCTTATTTTATTTTTGTTTTATTCATATAATTATTTATTTCAATCTCTTTTTCTATAATTATAATTATTATGTATAATAATATTCTAACAATATTGATAACATATATAATGTGTATCGAAAACGACTCCAGTGAAAAGAGGGCCAAATTTCCAAGTCTAATTTATATAAATGTACACTAATTAATTTGTCTCTTTTTCAGGAAATTTGTGATATTGTGGCAACAGATTTTTCATTACATTCATTACGCCTTCAATTCAGTCGTTGAATTCGATTATTGTCATGGCCAAAAGATTCACCTTTCATTTTAGATAAATTATTTAATCCTTTTATAGTCGATTTTTGCTCACAAATTGAATTGACTTTATATATATGTATATTTATTTTTTGGGACATGACTAGTTGCAAATCCACACACATGATAATTGCACGAAGAGATGGAGAAAAAAGAGCAGGCCAGTGATGAGTGTCCCCTAGCAGGTGGCCGAGAGGCCAAAGAGGTTTTAATTTATTTCATAGTTCATAAATAAATGTAATTTTAAATTATAATTTGGCTTATTAAAGTTCTTTTGTTAGATATCGTGAGAGAAAAGAGCTCTGATTATGTTTGGATTCAGTTGATTTGGATAAATTATTTGAGAAATAAATTTCAAATCAAACATAATTGCTATTGGAACTATATAACTTAACATATAACAAAATTTAAAATTTTATCCATCCAAACAAGTCAAAGTTCCGACCTTGAACCCATGAAACTTCGGAAATAAAAAATGTTGGGCTTCAAGTCAGTTTATAACGTGAAAAGCGCAACCGCAGGTGGGTTGAGTTCACTGAGAAGAGGGTGGCAAATATGTTAAATGGTGAACAATTTGGTATGTTGAACAGAATAGTTTGTCTCTGTCTCTTTTAAGCTGTTGACTTTTCTCTGTTCTACTACTCTATATGGTTGAGAATGGTATCCTGCACCAGACAAAGTTGTAGCTATACTTGATTTTTTTTTACATGAAATCATTTCCTGATTTTTTTCACGCTTGAAACGGTTTCTACATGAAAATTTCATTAATGCATTGCTAGTCAAAGCAGCTATTTCGGGCTCCGATGATTTAGGGGGGTCGAATGGTGATGGTTTATTTTTCCCAACAGATATTGTGTTTCTTTAGCATTCAATTCAATTTGATGGATTTTGTTAAATTTCTTGTATTAGGAGTATCACTTTAGTGTTTGGCACTTCACACATTGTGGTTCAGGTGGCAGGAAAGGGTCATCCTTCTATTATGATATTTGGAATATCAAATACTTGAGCAAATTCAAGTGGGATGATCATACTGAAGAGATAGACACTCGAATATGGTTGTTCCTGATGTGTTATAATCTGTAAGCTTTTCATGAAGTGAGCAAAGACACTCGAATGTTTGCAGCAATCTAGAATGCGACTTGAGAGCTGAAACTGGGATTGGAACTCTCTGCTGCTAAGAGCGCGCGGGACTTTTACCTATCAAAGGTCGGCCAGGCTATAATACCTCAAGTAAAATTGAAGAGCGGCTAAAAAAAAGTGAATTAAGTTGAAAATTTGTGTTTTGCCTCCAACACATGTTTTAAATTTATGTTGATTCGTGTGCAGTGGCTGAATATAAATGTTACCTGCACTGTGCATGTTTATCAAGGTTAACAGAATCACACGCGCTATCAAGAATCCATATCTCTACATTGGTGTATGCATGCATTCGAACGAGACCCATCCGTTAACGACTCCGATATCGAAACCTAAAAGCAAACTTATATCGACCTATGCACGAAGTTTAACTCGTTTTCGATCACAATTATGTTCATAATATATCTTACATCTTTAGTTTGAATCAGATAAACTTGTTCAATTTAAAGTTCAAATAACAAAATAAACACAATCGAATTGACTAGCAAGTAAATCTTGTCTAATCATGAAATTTTCTTTAAATCTTGGCAAATATTGGACAAGTCAATGTCTGAATAATTAACTTAAAAAACAAAAGAATTTGTAAAGAATAAATAAATTATATAGTTGAATATATTGTTATAGAAGCATAATAGTTCGTATTATTTCTTTATCTACATTTATTAAATGACGATATAACTTAATATGTTTGCTAAATTAATTTGGTCCTATGATAGTTATTTATTACGATTTTTTGTCTTAGATTGCGATGAAAAGAAATCGCGCTGAATCTAAGACAAAAAATCGCGCTCGCGACTCTTGAAACAGTGACGTCACCTGTGGATACCGATCCTGTTTCTTCCGAAGCCCTAATCAGCAAAATCTCGCCCCTCTCCATTTTACCGACGGATCGATTCAGTAAAAATTTTCACTTCAAACATGGCTGCGTCAGGTTTGCAAAGATTATCCAGAAATCAATCGAATCCAAGCGGTAGAATCAACAATTATTTTCACAAAGCGCAAATTCCATTACCAACGCCGTTGGTGTTGACTCAAGTCCCCCAAATCACCAAACCCATCGATCAATTCCCCTTCTTCGACCGCAATCGGACGAAAGATGTAGAAGGAACTCGGTTTAGTGATTCAAGTTTCTACCCTGGCTTTGCTTTTGAATTTCTTCTCAATCCGGGTTCTACAACCATCCCATTTCGATCGGAGCTCGGTAATGTCACTGCTGATGATGAAGATTCTCGTACCATTAGGGCTGATAGCGTGAAGAAGAAGAGGAAGAAGAAGATGAACAAGCACAAGTTGAGGAAGCTGAGAAAGCGTTTGAGGAGGAAAACGTAGTTTTGGTTATTATTATGCATTAAGTTTACTCAACTGGTGAGTTACTGCAGCTTTTGTTGATTCTATTTCCTGGGAAAATGATTGTATTTCTCCTATTTTTTCTTCCAATTATAAAATGATTGGCGAAGAACATCAACAATCATTTACATTTTGTCATGACGAAGGTAATTACTGGTGCTGGGCTGCTGGTTGAATGTGCTGGTGGCTTTTTTAATAATATTTGATTTGAATATTCTTCGTTCTTTGAATTTTTCACAAAATACTTATTGGTCAACTGATGTTTGAATCGTTTCAGACGGCGTTTTAGCATATGTTCCTGAGTTTCAAGTCTAACCAGCTGGTTTGAATTGGGTCTTGGATGATCAATTTGGTCATATTCAATTGTTTAGATGCACTTTTTGGTTCATCCATCGGGCAAAGCTGGTGGGTTTACCAAGCATTCGTTCTTCATTAACAATCTGTGGAAGAATTCATTATCAGAACAATGTGCTTCATATAGTCTTTATGGTTTATTTAATCCAACTTTTCAAATATAGATGTCTCGAGCGTATCCCAGTTCCATTTGTATCATGGAGGGTGAAATAATAATTCAAGAACAGGATAATGTGATAATTGTGCAATTTTTTCTGGTATTTTCCTTAAAACTTATGCCTGATACAACCTAGTTGGCTGATGGGGCTCCAAAGAAATATGCCCAGTTGAAAATACGTGTGGACAAGGAAGATAAATGGGCTGTATCACAATTTTTTATGGCTTCTTTTAGCCGGTATGTGCTTTGCTTTAACTGCGTGTTATTACTTTCTCTTTTACAATTGTTTTCCAACCTGTTGTATTATACTCCTGGAATGTATCATTTCCCTAAATAAAATTTGTGATGAAAGCAAAATATGGAGCTGATGGTAAAGCTTTGCCACGTCTCAATTGTTTCCGTTGGTTTGATTTTCTTTCTTTCTTTTTTTTTTGCCCTCTTTTTCTGTATGAAAGTATGAACCTTACCTATTTTGCCAGACCAACTTGAACATGCCTGGTTTGATAAATTGGTTGGCAAATTTTGGAAACTGAAATGTCTCTTTCAAGAGGTGAAATGCTCTATAGTTGCGTTGAGAAGAACCATTCGTTCTTTCGCTTGGTTCGTCCATTATATACGCGTATACATGATACTGATCCATCAGAGAATCATGCCGCCGTTGTGAATAAGAAACAGAGAAAAGGATTTATTATCATTTTGACCCACGTATTTGATACATATAACTTATCAGAACAATAAAACAAAGCGAACCAACCATTTAAAATAACAAATAAAGTAAGAAACTTTGTTGACATTTGTTTGTTTTATAATGGAGG
Source organism: Primulina huaijiensis (assembly GCF_012295235.1). NCBI lineage: Eukaryota > Viridiplantae > Streptophyta > Magnoliopsida > Lamiales > Gesneriaceae > Primulina > Primulina huaijiensis. Next base: position 15,384,724 of record NC_133315.1, on the reverse strand, counting down.
TATGACTTTTAGTGAGAGCTGGCTAGATCCCTTGATACCTACTCTTTCACCAATTATTCTCAATCGATACAATTAGCACGAGCCATCATCATAATGGACACGGACACCGGAATTGGGTCCTTTCCTTTGCACATGCCTCTTGCCTGCTTTGGTTTACTTTTACTTTGTATGGAATAATGTTGTTGAAGCTTAGCATCTGAACCTGCCTTTTCACAATCATACATGCTAAAGATGATGAGAAAGGAAAAGCTAATGTTGGGACACACGATTCCCCCTCTCCCTTTCTTTTTCGCCCAAGCGATTTGAATTCGGCAGTGGCGCAATGCAACTACATTTGACACGACAAACATAAACGACAAGATACAATGTTCATAATATAAACATAAAATATAAAGCACGACAAATATAAACGAAACATATGGTTTAAAGAATTACTTAACATTAAAATTAATTAATTAAATAATTTGAAATATAATAATATAAAATGGAGCAAAACAAATACATAAAAATACAAAATGACTAATTTACAATTGTTACGATGACATTTCAGTAATTTGGTAGAATCTTTATATTGATTTTCATATAAATAGTGATCCTCCACGAACGGAGGATCACCCAAAACCACAATCTTTTTATTTTATTTAAATTAAATACCATGAAAATATTACCTAATTCAAAAGTTGACTGCTTTTATTACGGAAATAACCCTGGAATTATGTAATTTTGGTAAAATGAAAATATTATGGAATAAATATTTGAAAAGTGGGGGACAGCGGCAACCAAACCCACAAAGAAAATAAGAACAGGGAGAAGGAAATCGGGGAAGTTTTGCGCGCGCCCACTCGCGTCCTTTTCGATTCTCGTATGGACAATAATACAAACATGTTCCGGGCGTCAACGCCAGGAAAGTTTTTCCCTCTCTCCACATGGGCATACTTTCCCCTTTCGGCTTCCCCACTTCCATTATTGTTTGATTTCTCCATCTACACTTTTCCTACCTTCACTCCCTTTCACTTTACTTCTATTGCAACGGTATTCTGAGACACCCTCTTCATCTCGCTGTCTGCGGCAGCTGTTACGTGTCAGCTGGAGCTCGTTAAACAGAAAGAAACCCAAGTCTGGGACGGAAGGTTTCTGTGAAGTGGGATAATCGATCATGGGTGGGATGACGTCGTCAATGGCAGCAAAATTCGCTTTCTTTCCTCCCAATCCGCCTTCTTACAAGGTGGTGAACGATGAAGGGACGGGTCTGCTGCTGTTGAGCCCGTTTCCACACCGGGAAAACGTGGAGATTATGAGGCTGCCTACGCGGCGCGGTACGGAGATTGTGGCCGTTTACGTGAGGTATCCGATGGCTAGTTCTACGCTTCTCTACTCCCATGGCAATGCCGCTGATCTGGGGCAGATGTATGAACTTTTTATTGAGCTCAGTATTCACTTGCGTGTCAATTTGATCGGGTAATTTTGAGATTCTCTAATTGTGTTGCTGCTATGCTTTTCCTTTGGGTTTGCGATTGCGATCATGGTTGTGAAGCTTTGGATTTTGTTCGTTCATGTTATTTTTCTATGTTTATGAAGTCGTATCAGCTATATTTCGAATTGGCATTTGGATTTATCGTAGTTTGGTCACTGTGGTAGTAAGAAAAGTATCTGTGACGGTAGATCATTTTTTCGTCGGGTTTCTTATTATGTCATGTTAGAATCGACTGCATTTGATTTGCAATTGCGAACTGTAGAATAAGCTCTCCGAAGTTTCTCGGAGCTGAATGATGTTTTTGATCAAAGGTTGAATTTTACTGCCGATATCAACTGTGATGAGGCAGGCTGATTAAAGATTGCATGGTAAAATATAGATGTGATGCACTTAATCGAGAAATGCACTAATTAACATAGATATGATGAAAATCAAATGATTGTCTGCAGCACATGCAATATGTTGAAGAGCTATTTGTTTGCAATTTTGAATCTCTGTTAAATGAAGAGAGAGACGGAGGAAGAAGGTGTTGTGTCAATTTTTATTAGTTGGTGATTGGTGAAAGTAACCTCTAAACATGTGCAACACAGTTTCCCTATTCAGTTTTAGTTGATGGAGCTTGGCAACCTCATTGGTGTTATTTAATATACAATTGCTGCATCTATTTGAAAGCTGGAAGCGTGTTGGAGACATTAATTGGCTTGATAGTTAATTGATCTTTGAATTTTGTTGATGAACTACTCAACTTCATTGGTTTTAGCGAAGTTGTATGAAACTGAATTGGTATTAAAATGAGTCAATTTTCAGTTTTTCAAAGGTGGGCCTAGTTTGATAGGGAGATCTAAATATTGTGTTTCTGGCAAATGATCTGTATGTTTAGCTGATGGAAAGACCATAATTGATTGTGTGTTTAATTATTACGGTCCAATTGCTTGAAAGCTCAAGTGGTTCACTATTTGATGACATTTCATCTATAGTTTTGACTATAGTTCCATTTTCATAGTTTGTCGTCGTCTTTGATGATATTAAAGATTCTGGCAACCAAATCGTCCTCAGTTTGCATTTTTAGTGGATTGCCACGACGAGCCTGCTCGAAAGAAAATCCTTGAAACATTTTCATTATCACATTCTTCAAGTATTTTCTTCATCATGTTGTGAGTGTGAAATATTGTGGCTGCTTGTTAAAATTCGTTACATTTGAGAGACATACTCCTGAATCGTCCCCATCCTTTATGTTTTCATAAATAAGATTTCATGAAAGCTGTTTTTTAAGCTGAAAACAGATTATATTTGTGATGCTTCTGTAATTTGTTCAGGTATGATTACTCTGGATATGGCCAGTCATCCGGGAAGGTGTGTATTACGTCATTCAACTTTTTTTCAGTTTTGGGATCATACGATGTAGTTTACTTGCCGAACCTCTAGAATAAAATCTACAGTGTGGTTATCATGTTTGTAGCCGAGCGAGCAGAATACTTATGGAGATATTGACGCGGTGTTTAAGTGTCTTGAGGAGAGCTATGGAACTAAACAGGAAGATGTTATTCTATATGGTCAATCTGTTGGAAGCGGACCGACTTTGGAACTTGCAGCTCGGTTGCCTAGGTTAAGAGCTGTTGTGTTGCATAGTCCTATACTCTCAGGAGTGAGAGTCATGTATCCTGTTAAGCGCACTTACTGGTTTGACATCTACAAGGTACAGTCTCTCTCTTTGTCTTCAGTCTTTAATAATCTCTTGGATGAAAAATTTGTGTGTCTTAATATCTCTACTCAATATTTGTTGCTTTGTCATATTGCAGAACATTGATAAAATCCCTCTCGTTAATCGTCCTGTTCTTGTTATTCATGTAAGTGCTACATTTTCATCAATCGCAACTTTTAATTTAAAACCAGAGGCATTATTAGCTTGCTAGTTCACATGATTTAACCAATATTGCGTGTGCAGGGAACTGCTGATGAAGTAGTTGATTTTTCACATGGTAAGCAGCTCTGGGAACTGTGTAAGGAGAAATACGAACCCTTATGGATTAAAGGAGGAAATCACTGTGATTTAGAACTCTACCCAGAGTACATCAGACATTTGAAGAAGTTTGTGGCAACCGTGGAGAGGTCAACTTCACACAGAATCAGTGCTAGAAAAAGCACAGATCAGTTTGAGCCATCTAGAAAGAGTACAGATTTATTTGATGTTCCAAGAAAGAGCACTGACAGGAGAGAAAAGCCCAGACACAGTACGGAAAAACCCGAGAGATTGAAAACTCATTCAAACAATGGTGACAAGCTCGATAAATTCAGGGCATTCGAAAAGTTGGAAAGGTCGCGGAGAAGCGTTGACTGCATTGAGAAGGGACGGAAAAGTCTCGACCATCAAGTGGAAAGAGCTCGGAAGAGTGCAGACACGTTGGATAGAATACGCGCCGGGTAAATTTTTCTCAGACTTTTGTGAAATTTATGAACTGAATATGGTAATGATGGGGTATAGAAAAATGTGTTTGGGGTTGATTTATCTTGTCTGGTTGATTCCCTGGTTTATGATCTGTTATTTGTGGATATACCGTGTAATAACTGAACTTCATTACAAATATCCTATTCTAATAGTTTTCCTTTTAACCCACGGGAATTTTGCGTAGTGAACTCTTGGATATATACCCCCCTATAGTTCCAATATCAAGGCCTAAAAAAGGATAGAAAGTATTTGCTAAACTGTGTCCTAGGGTTTTGTTGGAACATATTAGAAAATCTAGCTGCAGAGTCGAGATGTTGCAATTGGAAAGTAGTCGAGATGGTGCAATCGGAAAGAATGAAATCTACGTTATCTAAAAGATTTACACTATAAAATCGACTATGGATTTGGATCCATAACTTGGAGTATATTTCAATATTGTTCTCAGCCATACGCTACAACTGACGCGAAAGTTTGCGAGTGTGATACTAGTTGAAGAGCAAAATTAGTACTATAAATTCGAGTATGCGGTGTAAAGTTTGTTCATGCAAAAAGATCAGAAAAATTGAGCAGAGGCTCCAACAATGGAAAAATTGGGTTTGTGCTCACAGAACTCGACTATGGCTGATGGTGGGAGTTGGCCAACGCAAATCTTGTGCACTGTTGAGAACAGAGGGAAAAGCTCTAACCATCCCCGGTGATTCAAAACTTCATAAACCTCTTTTGCAGTTGATACACCCTGCATAAATTGAATAGGATAATATAAAATAGGCAAGTAGAAAAGAACCATTATAAGAAGTTTTAGCTTTGATACAACGATCCCTCAGAGAAAAATTATATCATTCATCAAGTTGTGCGAATGAATTGGATATGATAAAGCACTACTAGAAGAAGTTTTAGCCTTTGATATATCAATCCCTTGAGGAAAAAAAGTCATCGATCATCTTTTGCTTGTGAACAAATTAGATATGCATACCTGCATTAATTGGCTATCCAAGAGTTTAAATGAGAGCGACTTGCCGAGAATTTTGAATGAGGAACGAATTGTGAGTTTTCGGCCGATAAAGGCTACAATTTTTACGAATGTTCATACAATTTTGGTTTTTTGTCAAATAATGAATCCCAGCTTCAAATTCTTGAATTTAATAAAGTTGTGTTTAGATTGATGAACTTTATTTGACTAAGAATTTCGACTTTGGATTTCAAATGATCATTTCTTGGATGAATTTGTCAAATGATCAAATGATTCAAGAGATGAATTTCAAATGAGATTAATCTTACGTGTATTTGAAATTCACCACAATTCCTATTGAAAAATTGCATAACTTGAAATGAATTAGATTTTAAATTCACTTGAATTTTATCAATACAAGAAGATAATGAATTTGAAATTAATGGATTTAAAATCTGTCTATCCAAACACAACCTGAATGAATCTGAAATAATAGATTTGAAGAACTTCATGTTCTTTCATCCAAACACCCCCTTAATGTATTTTAACATTTTATTTGTTAGCCGGGTGTTACCTGTAATTTCTGGCCCTGTAACATCTCTGCTTCAAGCTCATCGAAGGATCTCTTCCCACCATTCCTAGCAAAAGCCTCTGCACATTTCCTGTTTCTTCCCCCCACTGCCAATTAAAACACGTAAGACTATTGAATTCTTTGTCTTCGCACAACTCCAAAAGGTGAAACTAGAACTTCATCAAAACGAAGTCCACAAGAGCAAACTTACAGCATGTTGTGATTAAATCTGCAACGCCGCAGCTTTCGAAGAATGTACTATCTTTAACAGAAGGGAAAAGCAACTTCGAAAATGCCTTCATTTCTCTCAAACCAATTCTCATTATTGCAGCCTAGTAAATCATCATAGTAGAAAAATTTTAAAATGATCGATATCATAGGAACTAACCAAGAAATTAAGCACATAAAATTTATGCTTCTTTCACCTTCGTATTATTTCCCATCTCCAACCCATCCACGAAACCTATTTCACGAATTCAATAACAATCGACCCTCCATCAGTTACAACGCCATAAAACAACTCAAAATCAAGGAAGATTGAAGTAGCAGAATCTACCTGCAGCAATAGCCACAACATTTTTCAATGTTCCACATAGTTCAACTCCTTCCACGTCTTGGACCTACTTTATTTCGATATATGATCGTGTATGGCTACATGACAACTCAATATACAATTGAATCAAACAATTCTGGAGTAATATCACTCACCGCTGAGACCATGAAGTACGAGGTGTTGAACAGTTGCACCCATTTCTCCGCACTCTCTTTATCTTTTCTATATCCAACTGTCGCCTCACTAAATTTCTCCACCGCAATCTGCACACGCAACGATCTCTGTCGTCAAAAAAAAAAAAAAAGAAGCTGTGCTAAGCATAAGAGACTGGCTGGCCAAATGACCTCATTGGCAATATTTGCTCCCATAAGAACACAGCAATTAATTCCAAGTTGTTCGGAGATGAGTGCAGAGATCATGCATGGACCTTCCTTCTTCACCTCCATTCCTTTGATCAGAGAGATTGCTTCCGCGTCGTCCCTTATCTTTCCTATTAGCTTTTTACATATCCCCTCCATGAATTGGTGGGGTGTCACAAATACTAACATGTTGGCATTCCTCACTGACCAATTTTAAAACAAACACAGGAATTCATTCCCGTTTTCTTTTTCGAACTTATGACACTAACCAATCAAGATTTGCATACCTGCATTTTCAATATCAGGGTCTGCAACAACATTTTTGCCAAGCTTTATACCTGGAAGATATTTAACATTCTCCTGTAAAAGAAGGAACAATATAGCTAAATCTCTCATAAAATCAAATGTAGTAAGAATAAAAGAACAAGCAATACATTACATTGGTTCGATTAATAACTTCAGAGAGCTTTTCACCTGTTGGCAGTACTTCCTCAAACACCCACATCCTCACTTCCTCTGCATACACCCCCCAAGAATCAATTCATAAAAAATAGAAAACAAATCGACGACTAAGTTTATTCCATTTATAGATAAAGAAACTTGGAAAAAAAATGCTGAAATACGAACATGAACGACCAGCGAACGAGGTAAAAAAGCCCAAAAAAAAAAGAAAAGAAAAAAGGGAAACCGTGAAATGAATTAAGCTTGAGGGTGTTGGACGCAATGAGCTTGGCGGCGACACTCCCCCAATTTCCACTTCCAACAACCGTGACCATGGAAAGCACCGGCGGCGTTTGACTTCCAGCTCCGGCGGCATTGTGATCACTCTCCCCGTCGAGAAGTGGCTTCTGGGTTTCGAGAAACGGAGCCATATACACAAATCTAGAAGAAGGGGAGATGGAATAGGATCGAAGAGAGAAATGGGAATGCGAAGAAATGGCGCAGCGGAGGGGAATGGAGAAGAGGGAAAAGTGGAGAGGTGAAGAATTAAATGGCATTCGGTGGGCAGAGAAGACAGTAAAGCACACACATCGTTAGAATCAATGCAATGCTATGTTAAAACTTGGCGATCTATTCTAGTTTACATTAATTAATTAAATAAATTTAATTTTCAATTTCTCTTTTTATCCAACGTGGAATTTTCATTATTATTATTATTATTATTATTATATTTATTAATTTTCAATTTCTCTTTTTATCCAACGTGGAATTTTCATTATTATTATTATTATATTAGGATCGAAAATAAAATAATAATATAGTTTCGTTTTATTAATAATTAAATTAAATTTGCGATTGAAATTGTTCTATATAAATTAACTATTTTATAAAAGGGAAAAAAAGATGCTAAATAATACTAGTCCACATTGGCGGGCTAATTGTGGCCACAACATTGGAGGAAAGGGAAACACACACAACTTTATTTGATTAGCGATCTAACCAAATTATCTAAAATTAGATTAAGCGAAATTTTTTCAAGAAAATTGAAGTGATCAATATTTTTTACCAAAACCAAAAAAATTAAACTATTGAATTAAAGATATGTTATTTTAGTCCGTAGCTGAACTAACCAACATTTTAAAAAAATAAAAAAACATTAGAAACGCCAAACTACACCTAAAAAGGACACCAATTTTTTCTTCCAACTTTACCCTTATATGATACTAATATTACACTTTAATCCATCGACCCAAAATCGACTTAAAATCGACCCAAACCCTAAACCATAAACCAAACCCTAAACTCTACCCACTCGACCCAACCTACACATCTCAACCCCAAAACTCGACCCACACCATATTCAACTCACACTATGTGATTGACCCACACACTTAAAACACTCAACCGACACCTCTTAGCACACTCGACCCACACACTGAGCAAACTCCACCCACCTGCTCGACCCACACCACACTACCTGCTTGACCTATACACTTAGCACACTCAACCCATACTACCTTGCTCAACCGTAAACACTCCCGTTAACTCCACTAACAAAAATTCTAACCAACAGACCTAAACTGAAACAAATTTAGTTGGTACAACATTACGATAATAGCAACAACGTTATGAGTATATACTTATTTCTCTTACAAATCTTCAAATTTTCAAATAATATTTGATTATATTTTTGTTTTATTTGCTGTAAGTAACACACAAATAGATGGAATAAAACCCTGAAACCCGGAGACGAGAGGAACAAGACCAATTAAATTTTTTTTTAAAAGTGAAATCTAACTAACTAACTAATGAGCTAATTAATGATCTCACCTAACTAACAGATTCAATTCTTTTTTCTCGATTTAAAAAAGTCAAAATCATTTTTATTTAATTAAATTTTAAATGGGTCATATATTTTTTATTGACCCTCACAAATTTATATATATATATATATTTTTTTCTTTTTTCTAAAACAAAAGTGTCTTCCCTGATGGTCGCGTTAATTGAATTCCAAGTCATAGAAAACATTGAATTTTCTAAAACAAAAGTGTTTTTTAATTTTTTTATTTCAACAATTCAAATATCAATTTAATACATTCATAATTTGTCAAATTTCATTTTAGTCTATCGATCATGATAAAAAAGACTGTACACACAAGCATCGCATCTACAGAATATATCATAAAATATAAAGTTGAATTTATGTATAAACCGAATCAAAATTCTTACATTAATTCAATTCGAGCAATTATTTTAGTTTGACCAAAGTTTCGCTCACCCTTGGTCATTGCGATTTAACAACGTGATTTTTAATGCATATTAAATCTAAAACGACTTTACATAGAATAATAGTAATTAGTTCCCGACTCTATACAACACGAAGAACCAACCATATTAAATACTAGTAATATTTGGCACGCGTTACGTGTTTGTACATTCTTATTATTGTCTTATTATTTTTTTTGGAGGGATTTAATGGGCAATAAAAGTGAGCGTTGAACACTAATCCAACTTTAAAACCTCTATTAATTAAACACATTGATTCTACATGCATAATTAAAGTCGCAAGTTTGGGTCTTAGTGGTACTTTTATTTGGTTGTGATTTCCGGGTTCTTACGTGCCAACCATTAGAGGTGAGGAAGATTTAGAAAACTTCCCCAGGGGATAGGAACGTACTGAATCAACGGGCAGGCAGACAGGACTTTAGCGAACGAGCAATCTCCAATTCCCGCTAATCAATCTACTCCTCCTACTTCAAATAAAAAAGAATTCAAATCTTTCCCTCAGTTCCTCGGCAGCACCTCGAGGTGTATTTAGTTGTCTTACATGAGACTCTAGCATAATTCGACGTCTATATTATCAAAGTTTCTGGATAAGGATCAATGTTTGTGTGCTGGAATTGATTTTGGGCTTCAAATGACAGCTGATGATTTAATGCTTCAGCCCCTTTTTATTAGATTGGGCTACGTCGAAAGTCGATGGAATCTGTTTAATCACACACACACACACACACACACAAACACACACACACACACACATATATATCTCTTTTGAGGACGGTCTCACGAATCTTTATTTGTGATACGGGTCAACCCTATCTATATCCACAATAAAAGTAATACTCTTAGCATAAAAAGTAATATTTTTTCATGTACGATCCAAATAAGATATCATTCTCACAAAATACGACCCGTGAGACCGTCTCACACAAGTTTTTACAATATATATATAGGTCACTCGAAGATTTCTCGTGCTGATTTCGTGGGAAAAATCTATGCTCAATTTCCGTCTCACACAATTTTTTGCAATATATATATAGGTCACTCGAAGATTTCTCGTTGCTGATTTAGTGGGGAAAATCTATGCTCAATTTCCGTCTGCACTTATTCAGCATTGCAAAGGTCCGTAATCAAATTGCTCATATTTTAGTTGGACGAAGTTTATTTAGATATAGCAACTTTGTCTTTGAAGATTCGATTCTTTTTTTTTCCTTACGAAAGGTTGTCAGAATCGACTTGATGAACTGCTAATGCAATCTATGATTTACTTTTTTTTTTTTTTTTTTAAAAAAATGTGATTGTAATTATAAATTTTTTGTTGGAGTATTGACATCGGGAAATTGACTTTCAGTCCCCAGCCGTCGATTTTTTTTGTGTCCAGTCCCTGGGTATTTTTTTAGTATCACTTTTCACATAAAGTATACCACATTTTCACATGAAATATACCATATTTTGTATGACATAGTACCACAATTTTGTGGGTAGGAAGTGAACCCAAAAAAATATTTTGATTGGTGATTTTTCACCAACTTTNTCAAAGTAGGACCAGATTTCAAGTTCCTCCCAGGAAACTGAGTAGAACCCGGATAGAAGTTAACCAGGGTTCATCTCCCTCGACTAGTAGGGGTGTCAATCGGATCGGGTGGGTCGGGTTTCGGGTCAGCCGACAAATTTTTTTTTCCCAACCCGAACCCGAAGCAACCTGAAAACCCCTAACCCGAACACGAACCCGTCTAACCTAACTCAACCCGTCTAACCCGCATAACCCGAATTTTATATATTTTTTTTAAAAAAAATTAATGAAAAAAATTCGAAAAAATAAAAAAT
>NC_133315.1:15334909-15373449 GCF_012295235.1 Primulina huaijiensis | reverse complement strand
CAACCCGCGACCCAACCCGAAACCCGTCTAACCTGACACTAACCCGAACCCGAACCAGAAAACCCCAACCCGAACCTGATTTTTTTTCGTGTTGAGTCGTGTCGGGTTGACGGGTCGTGTTGTATTTTGCCACTCCTATCGACCAGGGACCAGGGTCATTTTGCCTTACCATGGTTCATCTCCCTCGACCAGGGTTCATCTCCCTCGATCAGGGTTTAGGTCACCCGATCAGTGTCGTCTCGTCCGACCCATGTTCACTATCACGTCCCAGTGACGGGGTTGGTCGACACCAGCGTTGCTCTCAAATTTACATTCGAAAACAACGAGCCTCAGAAGTACAAAATTGAGAAACCAGTCTTTTTATTCATAAATACTGAATAATTTAATGTCTGATACAAACTCAAATAACTAAAGTTTTACAGCAGAAATGTAAAACAAAACATAACAATGCTTTAACAGATGCAGCGGAAAAACACACATAAATTTGAACCGAAAAATCTCATTCTTCTTCAGCAGCTCCAGAACTGGTTCTGCTCTTCTTCTTCTAACATTTCTTCCTCGTTCTTATCTGAGATGGGTTTGGTGGATGAGTGATATGGTCGTCACTCAGTAAGCGGGGGCGAGAATAACTCTCAGTTTTCGAAATAATTTTCAACAGAAACAGTAATATTAATAATATACAGAACTCTTATTTTCAGAACAGAAATCAGTATTTAGGAATCATTATTCAGAAATCAGTATTCAGAACAGAAATTTAGCAAGTAAGCACTGAACATGTTTGTGAATTTCATGGCTAAACTGATATTAGTTCCATGTATGTTCTCTCCTCTAAGGGGTGAGGCCAGTAATCAGTAATCAGAATTCAGTAATGTTCAGAATATATATTCCTACCATTAGTTCACTAGGTTTCAGTGCTTCAAAATCAGATATCAGAAATCAAGAATACTTATACTTTGCTTTAAAACAGAAATCATCAAACTGGTTTCAAGATATTTATACATAAGCCCACTTACAGTAATTTGCTAGAAAATTTCGGTTGAAGTCTGGAATCTGGTTGTTCTTGCTACTAGTTTCTACTGCTCGAAAATAAGCACTCTCTTAGCTCGAAAATTCAAGCGATAACTCAGAATATATATTGCTAGCTGCTGAAAAATGCTAGCTGCTGCTGGAAATTCAGGTTCTCACATTCACGCTCTGCCCTCTGACGGCTGCCCACACCTTATCCTCTAACTTCTCATCTAACCCATGTTCATCTCTTAATGAGTGATATCATTCATGGTCATTAGATGAATGAGATATTGCATACTAATGCATTCAATAAATTCTCTCTCTACTTAGTGAACCATGTACTGACTTGAGTGTCGGAGTGATCACGCTGAAAACCATTTCGACGCCCCACTGATATTTTCTTGATGTGTGTGCATATCATCTAACCCGAGCTCATCCTACCCGATCAAGGATACTAAAAGGCCAGGCCAAACTACTCGGGCTCATCCCATCAGGTTAGGCCAGGGCAGGCCAGACCACCCGGTCTCATCCTATCAGGCCAGGCTACCAGGACTCATCTCATCAGGTCAAAATATTCATAGAAAATTACACTTCTTTGCTCGATAGATTGTCCACCCAACTCACTCAATCTACCCGGGCATCATCATTGGAGAAGTATGTGGGAAATCCTATCTATAAACGTATATAATGTTTCCATTCAAAAATAGTCCTGACTAGATCGACACTCAGATTTTATCTTTGGCTCTTCATCTCGTCTCGAATTATGGTAGCTATTTTCGGATTAGCATGGAAGAGCATTTGGCTATGAACTCTGTAGCGTACAACTATATTGGTCTTAATTCGGCTCAACTAAGAAACCATACTCTACCAAAAATGAATTCGGATTCAGGATTTCCAGGTTAGTGATTTGGTTTTTAAGAAAACTAAATCATTAGGACATTTAGGAAGTTAAAAGTACCGGAGGCATAAGACCTCGACACCTTATTTAAAGTCCGGGAGACATGAGACTCCGACATTTATTCTAAGCTTGGGAGACATGAGGCCCAACACTTATTCTAAGCCACGGAGATATGAGGTACCAATATTGATTCTAAAATCGAGAGACATGAGAGCCCAAAAACATATCTTAAACTCGAGAGGCATAAGGTCCCGACATCTTATCTTAAGCTCGAGAGGCATGAGACTGTGGGGACCCGGACGCTAATCATGTTCTTAATCGTCATTGGGACTAATGACTCAATTATAATAAACAGGTCTAAATTTTTTTTTTAAATATAATATCAAATGCGGAACGTAATGGAATCACTCTACTATACATGTCAGTATAAAAGTAAAGTACAAGTCTTGTACTATATACAATCATTTACAAACTAAGGTTAAACTACTAAATATCAAGTGTTCAACCCTATCTCAGATCAAGTCCGTAGTCTCCACTCTAATCACGATCTCTCTCTTCATCTCCTCGACCCTGAACCTGTCCCACCTGTTGTCATGCACACATACAAACACGACAACAGCCGGATAACTCCGGTGAGAACAAATCCCAGTATAAATCAACGTAACATTCAATCATATAATTAATATAAAGCATGAAGCAGATATCAGATATATATCAAAATCTGAAACATAATTAATATCAAACTATCAATCATACTCGTGACTCCACGGCTCAGACTAGACTCAATCCTAGTCCAGGGATCCCGGTTTCCAGACGATGGTATTCCTATATCGACCAACAGTAATAGAAGAAACTCCGATTCTATCCACGTCGATATAACCAAACATCCAGTGTCTTGACCTATCCGTCACAGACTGTGGCACTATCGCCAATACACTATCTTGTGACATCGTGCAATGTGCCCGTGGCGATCCCCCCACTATCAGGTACTTATGTCACAAGATCACTCGTCTAATATTCGTCTAACACATGCTCTCTATACATCAATAGAACAAGCATATCAAATCAAATCAATGCAAATAATAACAATTAGTATGTGATTTAGGGAAACACAAGTATATCCTACTTGTGTCGATCTCCCAATACCACATTGACTTATACCTTTCGTTTGTAGTCTCAGTCTGAAGAAACGGAAGTTCTGAACTCAAGATTGTCTCTGTAAATCTGAAAGGACATATCGAGAATAATAATATCAACCTTCCATTCTCAATTAAATACTGAATCTGATTAATCTGAATTTAATTCAAATCATCGACATAACGGCACAATCTCAATAGCCCCGTAAATACCATATCAACATATATCAATTACCAATCATAACCCATATCCAATACAATCTATAAGCCAGTCACAATTCAAATCTGTCCAATACCACTCAATATAATCTGAAAAATCATAACAAATCCGTAATCAATCTGTTTTTCAATCTGACTTCGATTCTATGATGTCTAACGTATCAAGAACATCATATAGGAATCCTATTCAATTCTGACAATAGCATAATTTCAAATCATATCAAAACGTAGCAAAACTTACGTCCAGTTGTAGCCCACGTCGATAGGAACACAGTACCGAAGTCGGATTCAAAATCTAACGGGCGGATCGAAATATAAAGGCGTAAGGATTTTCTATAACTTTTCTCATTTCCTTTCTTGATTTCTTCGTTTCTGCTTCTTGCTGAAGAACCTTACAACCTTATATATATCTACTTGCATGGTTAAGCTACGTGGCTTATTTTTCTTGCATTGCAAGCGGCGCTCGGGCGGTCACAATTTACCGCTCGGGCGCGGAACGTTTTGCCCGAGTCTCCAACTTGTTACACACTGGCGCTCGGGCGGTAATTTTCTGCCGCTCGGGCGCCAGACGTTCTGTCCAAGTACTAACCGTGTTCTGCACTGGCGCTCGGGCGGTCCTTTTCTACCGCTCGGGCGCCAAAGGTTCTGTACAAAAGATTAGTTTTGTGATGTACCGACGCCTGGCTACCCCACTCGAGCTCCTACAACCTCAATTTTGTGAATTAATCAATGTCTAACTACAGTACTAAAATCTCGGGCATTACATGAGACCCTGATACTTAATTTAAGCCCAAGAGACACGAGGCCCGACACTTATTTTAAGCCCGAGAGACATGAGGCTCGTCACTTTATCTAAGCCTGTGAGACATGATGGCCCTACACCTTATCTAAAGCTCGGAAGGTGTGAGACCCCGACACTATATCTTAAGCCCGAGAGGCATGAAGTCCCTGCACCTTATCTTAAGCCCGGAAGACATGAGCCCTCGACACTTATTCTAAGCCCGAGAGACACGAGGCTTCGACATTTATGCTAAGCTCGGGAGACATTAGGCCCCGGTACTTTATCTAAGCCCGGGAGATATGAGGCTCCGACATTTATTCTAAGCCCAATAAAGATGAGGCTCCAACACCTTATTCTAAGTCCTAGAGAGATGAGGCCCCAATACTTTATCTAAGCTTGGGAGACATGAGGCCCCGATAGTTATTCTAAGCCAAAGCGAATGATGCCCCGATACTTAATCTAAGCCTAGGAGACATGAGGTCTCGACACCTTATTCTAAGCTCGGGAGGGATGAGGTCCCGACAATTTATCTAGGCCCGAGAGACATGATGGCACGACATTTTATTTGAGCCCGGGAGGAATGAGGTCCTTACATTTTATCTAAGCCCGAGAGACATGGGACCTGGACATCTTATCTAAGCTTGAGAGGCATAAGACCTCGATTATTTTCAACACTTGGAAAATTTAACAAAGTGTTGGGGCTACTTAGTCCTCGTTTTGTGATCACCCCGTAGTTAGCCCGACTAACTAGCGAAAATTCAAGAAAAAAGGATTGGACTAGAAAATGAATACTTTCATCAATAGTTGAACAAGTGCAGTAGAGGAGAGAAGTCTTCCATGTCCTCAAGGAGAGCGTTATTCTCTTCAAATTTCTCTTTTTTATTTGTAGGAGCCGATCTGAAAGCAAGAATTAACTATCTTTCGGAAAAGTCCAAGCATGACTAATCGGGACAGCGAGTATGACTCTATCCCGACTATTTAAGGAGGAAGTGGTGATGCCTTGGAAAGGCCGGGGTCATCCTTGGCTCGGGCAGGAAGAGAGGAACAAAGAAGGACCAGATTTAAAGTTGCTCTCATGAAACTGAGTAGAGCCCGGGTAGAAGTTAACCAAGGTTCATCTCCCTCGACCATGGTTTAGGTCACCCGACCAAGGTCATCTCGCCTGACCAAGGTTCATTTAGTCTCACTTGCTTCTTTGTTTCTCACATGGATGATTTTCAAAGCAAATGGATACAACCTATTATCGACAAGATTGGTTCATGAATTGAGGGAAGAAAGTGTGCAACACAGAGTTATTATCCTTCACATCATTTTCATCCACTCAAATTAATCCACATAAGTCAATCATCAATTACGTCCATTTTTTTATTCTAAGCCAACTAATCAACAAATCTCCGCCTTGTCATAGATTAATAATCTTCACAGTATCTTATATGCTGCTCTCTTTCATGTTTATCATCTTTTGCATACTTCAATCAATCCAAGAAGTGTTTGAACTTGATACCTGGAGGTGGCTTGGTCATCATATATTTTGGATTCTCGGCTGTAGGTATTTTCTATATTGCGATTGTCTCATGAGAAACCAAATCTCTAATGAAGTGTATTCTAATATAAATATATTTTTCCCTTTCATGATACACAAGATTTTTCATCAAATGAATTGCACTATGACTTTCACAGTAGAATATCATGTTAACTAGAGTTATACCTAGCTCGCGTACTATTCCTTGAAGTCAAATAGCCTCTTTCAGAGCTTCTGTTGCTACGATGTATTCTGCCTCAATGGGAAAAGAAACAATTGTCTGCAAGGTTGCTTTCCAACTGATGGTATATCCGCAGAGTGTGAACCCATACCCTGTTAACAATCTTCTTCTATCAAGATCTCCAACAAAATATGAATCGACAAATACAACAATGCTTTCATTATTGTTATTAAAATTCCCATAAGTTAAGCCAACATTAAATGCTCGTTTCAAGTAACATATAATCCATTTCACTAGCCGCTAATGTCATTTTCCAGGATTCGTCATGTACCTGCTTACGGCACTGACAAGTTGAGAAATATTCAATCTTGTACATACAATGGCATACATAAGGCTTGCCTAAGGGACACAAAAAATTTGCTTAACCTCTTCTTTGGTATTGGGTAAAAATGCTGCTGAGAGTTTAAAATGAGTTGCTAATGGATTTTCCACATGCTTCGCATCTTGCATGCCAATAAATTCAAGTACCTATTCAATGTACTTTTTTTGTAAAAGAAACAGTGTGTCTGCTTTTCTATCTAGGTAGATCTACATTCCCCAAACCTTCTTCGCAACTCCAAAATCCTTCATTTTAAACTTTGTACTTAACCGTGTCTTCAATTTTCCAACTTCTGATATGTTTTTGCAAGCAATCAACATATATTCAACATATAAGAGTGTATAGATGAATAGGCCATCCTTGATTTTTTTCACGTATGTGTGGCTATCATACTCGTTCCTTGAGGAATGATTTACATGCATAAATACATCAAACGACTTGTACCATTGTCTAGAGAACTTGTTCAAACCATACAAAGATTTCTTAAACATACAAACATGGTTTTCTTTGCTTAGAACCTTGAATCCTTCTGTTTTTTCCATGTAAATTGTTCTTCCAGTTCTCGAATTAAAAAAATCTATTTTGATATCTAGTTACTCAAGTTCCAAGTCAAAATGAGCGAACAATCGCGAGAAGTGTACGAATTGAGTTTTGTTTTACCACCGGATAGAATACTTGATTGTAGTCAATCTCTTCTCTCTGTGTAAAACTTTTTGCAACAAATCTTGCTTTGATTCTTGCATCTTATACACCAAAAATTCCTTATTTTCTTTTGAAGATCCATTTACTACCAACAATCTTTTGATTCTTAAATCTTTCAATAATCTCCCAAATATGATTGTTTTCAAGTGATTCAATCTCCTCACTCATTTCCTAAATCAATTCAGCAGATTTCTTGCCAAAAATTGCATCTTAATATGTTTCTGGTTCATCAAGAGTAATAATTTCAGCAACATTTAACGCATAAGAGACTAGATCAACATAACAACTATATCTTTGAAGAGCTTTCACATTTTGTCACATTTCTCTGTTTATAGCTAACTTATAGTCATGTAGAGGATCAGACTCCTCAATTGGGTGAAGCATATTTTCATTTTGATCTTTTGAGGGTTCTATTGTAGACTCAAAAACTCCATCTTCTTTGAGATATCGGTATTTCCTTTATAGATGTCGAATCCTTTGGTACTTTAAGCGTTTCAGCTTCATTGAAAGTCACACCTCTGCTAATTATGCATTTTCTTGCATCTGGGTAGACTTGTCAAAACGGGCTAGCGGGACGGGCCAGCCCGCTACCCGTCGGGCCTCTAAATGGCCAACCCAGCCCAACCCACTTTGGGCCGCGGGTTACGCGGGCCGACCCGCTTATTTTTTTAAGAAAAAATGCCTAACATTATTATAACAAACATACAAGAAAAATATACTTCGTCAAATAGTTTCATAAAATACTTACAAACATTAAAATAAGAAATTAAGAAAACATACAACATAATGCATAAAAAGTAAAGTGCTTAAACCAAACATGAAGAAACTAAACAAATACTATAAATTCCATTCTCGTTAAACTCCATTCAATCTTCATCTTCTACAATATCTCCCTCCACTGTTTTTTCATCAAAAATTTCAACAACATTGGATCCTTCTCGGGATAAAGTTGTATATATATAATAGTGAAATTACCATAAACATAACCACGCAACCAGTTACGTGTGCAAATAAGAGCTTGCACTTTTCAGGAAGGATGCGACTTCCGTACTTGGTGAGCACATGAGCACCAATGGAAAGAGTTGACTTTGATGCAAACGTAGTTATGGGGAAAGACAAAATATCGCATGCCATCAATGAAAGTGAAGGGTATCGATGCTTATGATTCTTCCAATGCTCCAAAACATCTAAATTTTGAAAATATACAAATTCAAGCTTTGGCTCCTCCAAATAAATATCTAATTCAGATTTTCCTGCACTTCTAATGGTTTGATTCTCATATGCCATGATTTGCTACATCAATTAACTTATGGTAAAGCAATATATATATAAAAACTAACCAAAAAGTAAATATAAGAAACATTAAAAAAAATCATTTTAATACTTACATAATAGATTCTTTTGCCTGTATTTTTAATTTCTCCTCCACTTTGAGTATGTGAAATTGTAACAGAAGATGATCTTGGTTGTGAAGAACTTGTCTGATTGGTGTTAGAATACTGCTCAAAAATCTTATACAACTTTGTCTTAACAATCAACATCTTCTCTTGGCATTTTGATTCCCCAAAATTTTGAATATTCTCAACATGAACCATCAAAGTCTCACTAAATAAACACATTAACTGACACCATTAAAGCAAAAAGTTCACACAACAAGCCGAAGACTTTAGTAGGCTAGTGAGATTTAGCCATTTTCATATTCTCAAATCACTCCCAATCCCAACAAACTATCTAACAACTTCAAAAACTTAATATTTACAATTTCAGAGACTGATCTTTCATATCAAGTGTTTCCACAAATCTACTAGCTTTGCACTTCCATAACCCCTAATTCACTTCAAATTTATTTCTGCTACTTCTATAGAACAAGCTCAAAAAAATATTACTCATCATTGCTCAAAAAAATTTCATCTTAGTGTTACATGCTGTCTTAAATATTCATAGTATTAAGGACCACAAATGGCCATCCAAGAATGGGCTAATTGAAATAAACCGAGTCATACGCTAACTATGGCACATGTCATGTCCACTAAATAGAGAGAGAGAAACGAGAAATGATAACAAAATCAAACCCCCAAATTCAGTCAAAATCGATTATGAAACTTACATCCATAGTTGCTGATAGAAGGAGCAGAAACACTGCACGCAGTGGGAAGATTTACTCACTTGAGAGAAGGAACAGATTTACTGCACTCATTGGGCATATTTACTCGCTTAAAAATATAAAACCCTACCCTAATTTGTTGGGCCAGCTCGCCCCGTTTAGGCCCACCCCGTCTTGGCCCGCAACCCAAACGGGCTCGGTCTTTTTGGCCCGTCTCCAAACAGGCTAGTATTTTATCAACCCAACCAGCTCAAATTTTATGGCGGGACGGGCCAGCCTGACGGGCCAGACCCAATTTGACAAGTCTACATCTGGGTTCCACAACTTGTATCATATCACACATTTAGGATATCCAAGATATAATATTTCTTTGCCCTCGGTTCAAGCTTACCCTCATTTACATGAGCATTAGCATGTCAAGCAAATATCTTTAGATTATCATATTGTACAGGAGAATCCAACCACATCTCATCAGAAGTCTAAAAATTTATTGCTAAAGATGGACATATATACACTAGGTAGCAATCTGTATTAACAGCTTCAGCCCAAAACTCTTTTGTTAAACCAGCATATGAGAGCATGCATCATGTTATTTCTATAAGAGTTCTGTTCATCCGTTCTGCAAGACCATTTTATTGTGGTGTGTTACTCACAGTACGGTGTCTCATGATCCCATGATCCTTGCATAATTATTAAATCCTCGTTTACATAATTCCAAACCATTGTCAGTTCTCAAATGTTTTATTTGTTTTTCAGTCTGCTTTTCGACTATTTCTTTCCAGTGTTGAATTTGACAAAGATTTGATTTTTATGCTTCAGGATAAATATCCAAACATTACTTGAGTAATCATCAATGAAGGTTAATATATATCTGCCACCATTAAGAAAACGAACTTGAGAAAGGCCCTATATATCATAGAGGAAGTAATGCAAAGTGCTCTTCGTCCAATGTATTGTTGTGTTAAACTTCACTCAACACAGTTTTCCAAATATACAGTGTTCATAAAAGTCTAATCTTCCGGTCTTCTGGTCACAAAATAGTCCTTGCTTACTCAGTTATGCCAGAACTCTTTCACTGATATTCCCAAGACGCATATGCCATAATTTGGTGATATCATAATCAAATATTGATGAAGCAACAACAAATCCAGTAACAGTGCTTCCCTCCAGTATATAGAGTCCATTAGTTTTCTTTCCTTTCATAAAAGTTAGGGTACCTCTTCAAACTTTTCTGTCCCCACGATCTCTGTTGGAAGTATGCTTATTATGCTCGAGCATACCCAAGGATTTCATGTTCTTCTTCAACTCTGGAACATTTCGGACATTTTTCAAAGTTTTCACAATTTTGTTGAACATTTTTATCCTTATTGTGCCTTTACCAACAACTTTACAAGCTTTGTTATCGTGTAAAAGGACCTTGCCACCATCAAAAGATTGATGAGTTTCAAACCAATCCCTTCGCAGGCATATGTGGTATGAGCAACCTGAATCAAGGATCCATTCATTGCTTGAGTCATGTTCTGAACCATAAGAACATCCGCATTGTCATTTGCAAATGCTTTATTTCCAGAATCATAAGTCGTGTCCTTTCCAGTGCATTTGCGCTCTAGAGACTAGACAGTCTGTAGTGACCCGTTCCAGAATCATCTACTAATCAAGAGCTAAGCATGCAATTAACCTAAATAACAATAATCGGAGATAATTACTGAAAAATCAGAGATAATTGTTGAAACGATCAAAAAACAATAGTTATACAACCCAATCGAAGTCCAGAATATAACTCAAACCAAAATATACGGCACAACCATATCAAATCAAAACTGTACTGATAAACTAAATCAACTGGCTACTCAACGTCCTCCTCCTCCTCTTGAGCCATCCAACCTGATGCCTGCCCTGTGAGAATGGGGTGTCCAAGATAAACAAAACCGAGGACATGAACAATAAGAACGTCTAGTACAAAAGCATGAGTATACAAACCTATGTGACATGCGCATGCTATGATATGATACCAGGGTAGTCAAGAAACATGAATCACAAAAGATCTCAACATGCTCAGTCTAGAGGCGCCAAGTGGATAGTGCCGCGCGGTACTCCACTGGGTCACTACATCCACTACAAGATCAGACGTGGGCCTGAAATGTCCCGGATCACCGAAGCCCTCCCGACCCGTCGGCCACTGTGTACTCTCGGTGTTCATGTGTCTACAAGACAGGTTCCAAACCGATTTCGGTTCCAAGGTAAAACTTTGGAACCAATCTGAACCTCGGACCGATTATATGCTTTATAGAACGATTTCGGTTCGGATTGAACCGGCTCTGGGTTTCGGGTCCGATTATATTATTTTTAATATAATATTACTTTAATTTATAGACATTTTTTATTTAGTATTTTTAGTTGAAACTGACTAATCATAAAAATAAAATAACTTAAATATTGATTTACAATTGAACATCTAAAATTCATCACGATTTATTAAAATATATTTTGAATAGTCCGGATCTTTGTCGAAACTTGAGCATTGAAATTTGACTGTCGTTCCAGCGGTCCTATTATTTTTTTCGGCTGAAAATCAATCTTATAAGCATGTTAGCATGCTAAGTGTTTTTGACTTTAAATTATTTCTTTGTTCGCCAATGATTTTTTCACATATATATTGAAAATATTGATTCGGAAGCAACACTTGAACTTTGAATAAGTATGATATCTCTTGCAATTGCCGCTAACACTGGATAAAATTGATAATTTACTTTCCACCAATCAAGAACATCGAAATTCTCTGTAGTCTCAATTTATTGACTTAGATAAATTTAGATCTCATTTTAATTTGTTGTTTTCACATATTTTCTTTTGAAGTTTTGTCGTTTCAAACTTTGAAAGAAGTTGATTGCTCTACTTTTGCTTTTATCTGTAGGCCTCTCCTACGGCTACGCACTCAGTTCACATTGTTCACTAGCATACAAATCAAAAAATTCTTAGAGAGAATGCATGATTGACTTCTTTTGATCGTCAACATTCTTCCGAATAAATTTAGCATAATATTCAAAAAAACATGTCTAACCCATATTGACTTTGACAAGTATGTCACTAAAATATACACAATTGGGATATTATCCCAATATTTTAAAATTTTTCTTTTCATATTAAAACAAAATCATGCATAACAGGATCATCACGATATTCAATAAATTTATAAAACATATTAAAAACAAATGTATAAAAATGGTTGAAATAGGGTAGTTAATATCGGAAAATTTCTTGGTCGCTTATTTAAAAATTTATAACAAAAAAACACATATACTCAAAATATTCCAATAATCGCCAGTCAACATTAAAGATTCTACCACAACATTATTGTAATATGTGGTAACTAAATCTTGAAAATGTAACAAAGTATGAAGCGAGTGATATAAATAATTACATTTAGTTTTAACAGGAAGGTAAACTTTTTAAATTTAATCATGTTTGACTCTACTAGTGTTTTCCAATCACGTTCATATCTCCTTTCTCGTAATAATTTCTCACATATTTTTAAATTTTCTATTACAATAAACATATATTCATAACATGCACATTTAACATATAAGTTGATAATATGATATACATGAAACGTCTACCGTTTTAAAAGTGCGGAAATAATTTTTGTTATTTTTTTTAATAAAGCTCTTGTGTTGGAAATAACATTTAAATAAATCGCATGCACACAATCCTACTTTAAAACATCATTTAAAAGTTATCATAATTAATTACCAATAAAATATACGGAGTAAAGACAGATAAAAATCCTAGCATCAACTATAAAATGAAACAGAGTAAAAATCATTGTATCCTCTCCAAAACATAAAATCGTATAAGTGCGAAAAATCAAAGGCCCTCGGGTCATGTCGCCCACCAGGTCCGCCGACTCAAAGTCCAAAACCTCCAGTCTCCTCAAAATCTATCTCACCTGCATCACACACGCCTAGTGAGTTTATAGAATCAACACACCTATACCAGTAATAACAAATACATATACGTAGCACACAGCAGTGAAAAATAGCATAATGAACATACATTTCATGTCTGTGGTAAAATCGTGAACATAAACATGTCCTATCAAAGCATGGTAAAAATCATAGCATATGAAATCGTATCAGCATATACGTGTTAAAATTTCGTAATTTGAATTCCGTTCATTAGCTGTGACTTTCGTATTATCTTGTCATCATGTCAGTCGATGGATCCATCTACGTGTAACCGCGGTACCCGACGGCGAGGATCATCAGCGACGGCATTACCCGCCCACTGAGTCCGGGCCTTACATGTCATCGTGTCATCGTGTTAGTCACAACTAAATCACTTCCTTCAAAACGTGTCATCATGTTCATCATTTAAATAAAAACATGCATATGCGTAACTTTTCCTTTAAACCAAGCATGCAACGTATTTATCATAATTGCGTAAAAATCGTGAAAATGATGTATGAACATTTAAAATATCATATATTTGTGCTCAGGGCGCTGCCAGGACAAAATTCTCACCCCGGGTGCAAAATGACCATTTTGCCCTTGGAAACCCAAAAATTATCGTTTTACCCCTGGACCTCTAAAATTGACCCGAAGCTTACCAAACTCCTTAATATGTCCCAAAACATATTTAAAAGTATTCCTAGACGTAAACCTGATCCCAATATCAAACTTAAACTTGGACCGGGGTCCCGGTTTTAACCCGGATCGACCCAAAATTTAATAAAATTTTACCAAACTTAAGCCATGACATAAAAACACTTAAAAATGCTCTAAATAACCCAAAACCCAGCTTTTTAAAACATTCGAATGCCCTTGGACAGCTGCTGGAACCTCCAACCGAAACACTAGCACACAATCACCACCCTTACACCCAATCCGATGGCTCCAGCCCCTAACCAGCCTATTGTGGACCTAGACCAGACCCCAAGGAGCCTACCAACACCAAGAACCCAGCCCCATGCAGCCTTCACTAACAGCCCACCTGCTAGACACCAAAAGTGACTCCACCGCATCCCCTTGCGTTCGGTTCCATTGTGTCACTCAAGGGTTCAGTCCAGCAGTGCTAGGGCTCTACCATGACATGGTTCGGACCCATCATGAGTAGATCCATCGCCTGGACTCACCCTGGCACCGCCAGCTCCTCCCTATGTCCCTCGATCTACCAAGAACGAGCCTAAAACTACAAGAACTCGGCCGAACCTTGCCTAACGCTACCAGGTTTCATTTCCAGCTTATAATCTGTTTCTTTTTCGGTGCTAACAGCCCCTCATCGCCCAGTACAGCAGTCCCCTTGCAATATTTCAGAGAAAACGTGAGCAGTGAACAAGAGATGCATGTATTTGAACAAAAACTGAGGGATCTCCATGATATTCCTTGGATCGAGAATTCCACAAACAAATAAACATAATACAACATGTATATATCGTGTATGATGCAGCAATAAAAGTACGTGGTGTGCCTGGTGGGTTTTTGGCGCACGAATGCTCGAAGGAAAACCTGAGACGTGGAGAAGCGCTTGAGCTGGAAGAAAAAGACACAACCGAAACAACCTTGTTGTTGCACTCACGAAGAGGGTGATTGATTGGAGGGGGGTGTGCGGTTGAGAGGAGAGGGATTAGGTGAATATAAACGCTTAGGGAGTAATTAAGTAGCAATTATGTTGATAATAATTAGTTGATGGCCACAACATTGCATTTAAAAATTTTAAAAGAGTTTTAAGCCCAATAATCTTAAAAGTAGGCCCAATAAATCCAAACACACTTCCGAAAAATATTTCGTGTTGGAAAGATTTTAAAAATATTAGCCGAAACCTCAACACGTCCTCCTATTCGATAAAATTTGCGTACCGTTAAAAATAAAATCCCAGGGGTAAAACTACCCAATAAAATCCTATTTTTGAAAAATACCCTTAAAAACTCTTTAACTTAATTTATAAAAATAAATCGCGTAATAAAATAATTTTCCTGAAAATTCTCCGGTCTCCGTTCCTTGTTCGAGCGAAATGTAATGCATGAACTTTTAAAATTTGATGAATTAAATTATATCATGCATGAATTATGCATAAAATGCATAAAATAATTAAACACCAGTTAATGAAATAAATATGCATTTAATGCTTTAAAACAATTTAAATAAAATACCAAAGAAATTTAATAACTTGCATGCATGTGGTTCACGTGGACCTTCAGATTTTCGGGACGTTACAATACACATCTAACATGAAGCAAATTAATATATAAAATCGATTTTAGTGAATCTTTAAAATTTTTAATCGGAAGAGTATTGGCACTCGTACTATTTAATGTGATCAACATTATTTTATTTTATACGCCATAAATCTTAACAATATTTAAAACATATCTTGCTATAGTGTATGTATTGTGTGACGATTCTAAATGATCTAGCATTAAAATTCTTTTTTAGCATATCCAAGTTTCATCAATCCAATGACATGTAATAACAAGATAAGATTTATAATTCAAATTAGTCCAAATATCAGTTGTCAAATTAACTCTACAAAAAATATTTGAAATATGTTGTTTTAGTGTTTTTTTATATTATTTATATATATCAAAACAATATTTTTTAATTGTGCACCTAGAAATAATGTGAAAATTAGGTTGAATAGTGATAGACTCATATTAGTTTGCATTTTTGTTGTCATATCTCTCATTGTTACTACGTCCATCGTGCTTAATTGACACATTTTTGTGTAATTTTATTGAAGGAGGAAGTTTTCTGCTCTTGCGATAAATTTGAGCTAAAAAGAGTGATTTTATATCACAATTAAAGTTGTCGATGTGATATTAGTTGAAGACTTGAAGCAGAAAAATTCAGAAGTGATTTTTGGACAAGGCGTGATCACATCTTATGACTACTCTTCTGCTGCCTAATGAGATCCAAGAATTTTTATATCAAGAAATAAATACAAAATAGAGTTTTTTCCCTAAAAAACTCTATATTCTTAGTAGATATTTTCTAATATCTTTTTGGGACAAGGCGTGATCACGCCTTTTGACTACTCTTTGGCTGCCTAATGAGATCCAAGAATTTTTATATCAAGAAATAAATACAAGATAGAGTTTTTTTTCATAAAAAAACTCTATATTCTCAGTAGATATTTTCTAATATCTTTTAGATTTTAGAATGGCAAGATAAGATTTTTGAAACAAAAAAAAAATCTTCAAAAATAAATAGCCAACTATTCACGTGGAAAGGAGAGCAGCAGCAGAATCAACAAAGAAAAGAAAACATCATTCTCCAACCATCATCTCTCACGTGAAGCACAAGAAAAAAGTGGCTCAAGGATTTTCTCTCCAACTCTCTCCACACCTTTAGGCTAAGTTTTATTTTTGATTCAAGGGATATTTGTACTATTTCAATTTTATCACTATGAAGCTTTTTGCACTTTAATTTAATATTCGTGTTTTGTTCGAGTATTTGTTGATTTATGATTTATTTATATGAAAGTTGTATGTTGGTTAATCTGACAATTTAATTCGATATATAATTTTTTACTGTTATCCATGAATTCAGTGATCCGTAATTGTCATGAACGATTAGTACATGAGTAGCGATAGATTAGGTGTGTTGTGCTATCATAACATAATTAATCTAAATAAATCAACGAAACTCGATCTATCAATTGCAGCTATCTCGGTTGTTAGATTTTAGGATTAACTGTTTTCACAAAACGGAAATGCTATTTTTAATTAATATGGAACGCTATCGTGCCCAGTTAGTTATTGATAAGTTTTGACTGGATGCTATGTTTAGTAAATTAAATTAGGAAAACATAAAGATTTTAGCGGCTATCCCTATAATTCTAAGGTTAATTACTTGTAAATACATGAATAAATAATATGTTAGTCGATGAACAGTGACACAATTGAATAGTGAAAATTCTCTTGAATCAGAGTTTGGTAATTTAATTCTTGTTTAGGTTTATTATTTTTATTGCTTTCTAATTTTAGTTTTAATATTTTATTTTATTCTTATCCAACAAAACCCCCTTGTTATTTATTTTTTCTCGAAAGAAATCATCTTCCGTTCCCTGTGGATTCGACCCTACTCACCATTACACTCATTTTACTTAGAGAGTAGAAATTTAAGTTTGGTGGCTCAACGACAGCACACCAAATAGTACTATTAAATTCAACAAAACCTTCTTGTTCAACTATTATAAAAGTTTGACAATATTTGGTAGTAAATTTTACGATGATTTTCAAGAAATTTTTATTGTAATTGTGAAAGCTTTACCACTTGAAGGATTAATTTATTGTTGCGTTAGTTTCGTACCGAATGATTGGAGTGTTCAGGGTGAAGACATAGTTGTTTGTATTTTGTTGTTCAATATCAAAGTGATCACAAACTTTGTTTCACTTTGCTTGGGTTGTCGTCGTGCTCGTTGCCATTGTGTTGCTTGCTCGGGTAGACGATGACATCCCTACATCTTGTTGGAGAGTTCCATGGCTTCTTCCTCCTCATGGCCAGGTTCGACTTCATCAAAGTCGAGGATGTAGCCAAAATGTTCACCAAAGTTGAAAATATATTCACCTCCACCACCACCACGGTTTGAAGATGACGTAATTGAAATTCAAATTATTTATTTGATTAAATTGTGAAATAGTAAGTAAATAATAATAAATAGAATATTGAATGTAGATAAAATTACAGCACAAGTATTGAATATATTTTGAGAAATAATAGCAGAGAGAGAAATTGATTGTGGAGAAATGTAGAGTTGAAAGAAAATATAAAAAAATGATCTTTTATTTATAGTTAATTTGTGGGATAGAAAAATGCAATTTGGCCCCTAAAATTGGGAGCCAAATTACAAATAGTAGTTGGCCCAAAGGCATTTATTTATTTATTTTTATTGTTTTTAAAAATTTGGATTCTGGGCCGGTACCGGATCCGGGTTCAATCCATTAACAAGACAATTAAATAGGTTTCAGGTTCGATTCACAAATACTGGACTCAGTTCTAGGTTTAGCGGACTGGTTCCGATCCAAACCGGTCCGTGAAGCATGCCTAACACTACCCATGGAAATCACTCTTCATGAGACCACTTTACTAAGATTCCGAAGGCGGAGGAGTCAAGGGACAAATGCTTCGTACGAGTTTAAATTAGTGTGTCCGTTATAGGTGTGCATAAATAGATTTGACACTCAATTTATCTAGAATACAAAAATTTTAGTCGTAAGCCACAAGCTAAATATAAAAGCGTAGTAACATCTTACTCCAAAAATCATAATGTGAAAAATGAAAATGACTCGAGTTCAAATTTCTCCGGTAAAATCTGAAATAAAATCATAGTAGTATGACGAGGGACAGGGACTTTAGTGGTTGAAGCACCGTAGTGAATGTGGGGCAAAGGCCACCAAAACCCATTAGCTTTTCAACGTGACTAGCACAAAGCCCCCATAATTAATTGTAAAGTAATAGTAAGATTCTTTAAATAAACGTTAAGATAAGTAAATATTCAAAAGAATTTCCTAATCATGAGCTGGCATGCAGCTTAAAAGTTGAACCACCACATTTACATAAATATGTGGAAGTTATTTTTCGGAATATTTTGATTCATGTTCATCGAACGCTGGTTATTGGATGATGTTCATTTTTTGTCTTCCACTATTTGGATTTCATTTTTGGAACGTATCTATTTTTTGATATAACCATTTTCTTCGATTATTGTTTTTGAACACTGATTATGTGATCCCTGGTATGCCCAGTGTATTTTGTATTCTTTTTATTTACCATCTATGATATTAAAAAAAAAAAGAAAAAAAATCATACTTGATCCAATCATTTTGTCTATTTTCAATTTAATTCTTGAAATGAGTCGATCGTGTCTATATTTATAATAATAAATAATAATTTTGACGTAAAAAATTATTAATTTTGACTAAATATGAGTGATCCAAATAAGAAATCTATATCACGTGTTTTCAATTTTAG
This sequence comes from Primulina huaijiensis, assembly GCF_012295235.1. NCBI lineage: Eukaryota > Viridiplantae > Streptophyta > Magnoliopsida > Lamiales > Gesneriaceae > Primulina > Primulina huaijiensis. Next base: position 15,354,551 of record NC_133315.1, on the reverse strand, counting down.
TGTTTTAATAATCAAAGATTAAATTTGTTGCATTACCTTCCTTTTTTTTATTTTTTTATTTTTTTATTTTTGTACTCAAGTTTTGTTAAAAATTTTACGTGAAATCAAACATATCTATAATTTTATTGATGTCAAATCAATATTTCAATATATAATATTGTTACATAAAGAATAATTGCCTCGTAGATAAACAATACTTATCATTATAATAATAACAATAATTATTATTAATCTATTCCCCCAACGAAAATTGATCACCTTTGATGGAGGATCCCAGCTTAAAACTATTTACGCAATAGGAAACAATTATGCGTATAGACAGGATGAACACTAATCTTATATTCATCGTTCCATTCGCACTTGGCCCGCCTCCCAAATAGACGACACAGAATACCAAAAGAATGAAACCAACTTCATGTTGTAAAGACCATAAATCTATGATCTTCAAGAAAGAGAGATTTTTGGGCTCAACAAATACAGCAGTTTCTTGCTTAGTTTATTCGACATTTTTCACCACCCTCTTCACTCTTTGCCTCCTTTTTTACCCCTTGAACATCACATACAAAGCCTATGTGATTCAAGAACACAACCAAACTCGCACTTTGTTTCAACACAAAACAATAAATCCTTTGACAAAAACATTGATGAATCCGTTTACGGATAGAGAGAGCTGCGACTTGTTCAAAGGGACATGGGTCCGGCACCGGAGAGGTTCTTTGTACACAAATCACAGCTGCAAAACAATCCCATTTCAAAGAAACTGTTTCATGCATGGAAGGAAGGACAGAGATTTTCTGCACTGGAAATGGAAACCGTACCAGTGTGAAGTACACCGTTTCGACCCCCAAATTTTTCTTACTATCCTCCAAGGGAAGACAATGGCTTTTATTGGAGACTCACTTGCCCGGAATCAAATGGAATCACTACTTTGTCTCTTGTCTATGGTTAGTACTTCAAATTTAACTTTTTTCTTCAAAATTTGATGTTCAAACATGGAGACTCCGGCCAACCCCGTAGATCCAATATTCCACAGCTGGCCAACGATAAATATGTCATTTCATGTGGAACAATGCGTGGGCCAACGTCAGAATAAATATTTGGCTCTTGTAAAATATTGAATAGTTAGATTTTTCGTTTTCTAGCGTCTAAAGCATATAAAATTTTAAAAATTTTAGTTTTCACGTTTAAAATATTTCTTGGATGTCGTATGATTTAAACTATATATAATGCATTTAGATTTGATTTATTTTGCGTATACAACGCCAGCTCCAATTATTTCGGATTTTAAGTGGTATAGTTCTTCTTGTAAATCCTTACAAACAAATCTTCCTCCTTCTTCGGTCGTCAAATCAAGTTCACGATCAGAAACTTTGTTCCTCGTATAATCGCACTAGAGATCTAAGCAAGTTTATGTCAAGATTGGAAAACTGGAATTTCAGAAATTCGACAGTGTTCTAGCGGCATTGGGGAGGCGGCACGGTGGAAAAGTGTGGCCGAAATTTTGTTCTCCAAAATATGGGGTGGTCGATTTTCCTTGTAACGAGGGAGGAGAGAATTTTTTGTCTAAAAAATTATGTTATTTCATATAACATATAATGAAATATTTTAAGTTTTAATTCATGATCAAATCAAGAATCATACTTGAATCTTTCATTCTTTAATTTCATCATTAAAGAAAATTGTCTTCACATTCATTTGTCATATTTCATAATCATACCATGCTGCTATGACTAGCAATATCCTACTGAACTTGAACATTGGAATTGGAGAAAATGTTTCCTCTTAGTCAATATCTTGCATTTGAGTATATTCTTTTGCTATCAATCTTGTTTTGAAGGTTATTACATTATCATCAGCCCCAAGTTTTCTTTTTGTAAATCTGTTCGAACAAATATGAGAAATCTGTTCGAACAAATATGAGAACAATTCCCTCACGTGGATTTACTAAGGGTCATACTTGGTTCGAACATAGAGTCCATCTCAGACTGAATGACTTTAAGCCATTTAGATGAATCAACATAAGAAAATGCTTATTTGAAGTTTCTTGGGTCACATCCAAGAATGAGCTCATCTTGGCCTTCGTCAAGAAGCAGACTCATCCTGTTAGATGGCCTTGATACTCTTTCGGATCTTTTAGGAGCTTTTGTTTTTTCAATTGGATGTTGGGGTGTGGGTTCTACGATGTCATAAGTGGGTGGTTCTAGAATCTCTTCGAGTTTTATCATTCCGCTTTTTCTATCTAATAGAAATTCATTCCCTAAGAATGTGATTTCTTGAAACGAACACATTTGTTTCATTGGGATCATATAAATAATATCTAATGAAATTCTTTGGATATCCCACAAAGTATCACAAATTGGCTCTGTTATCAAATTTGTCTCCCAGTGTCTGCTTCACATAAGCAGTACATCTTTATATTCTTAAGAAATAATATTTGGGAGGCTTTCCAATAAATATCTCATATAGAGTTTTATCTACTGCCTTTGTATGAACTTGGTTCAACAACATTGCCGCAATCTCAAGTACAAATCCACAAAAGGATGGTAACAATTCAGTAAATCCCATCATAGATTGAATCATGTCTTTCAATGTCCGATTACGATATTTTTACACACCATTCAACTGGAGTACGGTAAGTGGGGTCCACTATGAGAGAATTTCATTCTCCTTAAGATAGTATTGAAATTATGTACTTAAGTATTCTTCACCTCGATTAGAACGAAGTGTTTAATACTCTTTGCTAATAGTTTCTCTACTTCAGCTCTGAATTTTTTGAACTTTTCAATGGCTTCATACTTGTATTTCATTAAATACACATACTTATACTTCGATAATTCATCAGTAAAGATAATGAAGTAGGATTGGCTATAACTCGTGCTAATATTTAGTGAGCCTCATGCATTAGTATTGATCAAATTCAATAAACTATGTGCATGTTCTTCTTTCCCTAGGAAAGGGCTTTGGTCATCTTTCTTTTCGGACATAACTCATATATTTCAAGAGAATTTATCAGTGACATATCAGACATGCTCTCTTCTACTAGCTTGTGCAGTATTCTTTGGAAATATGTCATAACCTAGCATGCCACAAGTGTGGTTGATTTAGGCTATTTTTTTTTCTTTTCTTTGTTGTTGATATCATATTTACTTGAACATCGTTAGTTAGAATATTTTTTATTTTTAAGTTATAGAGATAGTTTTGTAATTCGTCTGTTCCAATTAAACATTAATTCTTATAAATATTTCAAACTTATAAAATAAACAAGAAAATTCATGTTTATCAAACATAGAAATGGAAACAATGTTTTTAACTAAGTCATGAACATATAAAACATCTCTTAAAAATAATTTAAAATTATTATTTAATACTAAATAAATATATCCTATGGTCTTCGCAACAACTCTTGCTCCATTGTCCATCATCAAGAAGGTCTCACCATTCTTTGATCTTCTAATTTTAGTCATCTAGATATTCTTTGCAATTACAGTTCCAATATCCTGGCTTCTTGTAGTTGATGCAAAGAACTTATACTTTATTGGGCTTTGTGGTCCCTTTAGAAGTGTTTGGAGTTTTCTTCTTACTTTGTTTTTATTCATTGGAAGGAGTAGAACATTTTTTCCCTTTCTTTTTTGGGCCTTTCTACGTCCTAGATGAGTAGTCCACTAGGAAAATAATGTTTTCTTTTTTGATGGTGACTTCATAGGTAGTAAGCATGTTTACCAACTCTTCAAGGGTGGCCTCCAGCTTGTTAGTATTGAACTTCACCACAAACACATCAAACGACGGCTGTAGTGACAACAGTAGAAAGTCCGTGGACAATTCATTTGGAATAACATGGTCCAGGCCTACTAGCTTATCGATGAGACCAATCACCCCTACACCAAGCTCATGGATAGAGGCCCCTTCTTGCAAACATTATAACTTGAGTTCTTTGACAGTAGCATGCCTTAGTGGACATGTTTGTTCTCAGTACAACTCTTGCAGGTGATCGTAAATATCAACAACATTTACAGATTCCTCAAACCTCCTTTACAAGTCATTTGACATAGAAGTCAACATATAATACTTAGTTTGCAAATCATGGTCCTTAGCCAATTCCTCAGCAGGGGCATTGTAGCCGCTTTCGGAAGCTCCTTGTTGGGCACATATGTCATTTTCTCATAATTTAAAACAATTTATAAATTTCTTAGCCAGTCGAGATAATTTGGCCTAGTTAACTTGTTTTGATCGACGACAATATCGTAAATATACTGAAATGAAAACAGAATAAACATTACTAAATATTTTAAAATATTTTGTAAGATGAAAACGGAATAAACATTACTAACTATTTTAAAATATTTTGTAAGACATAAAATATGGACATTTGTTTTTTTTTATGAATCATTTCCCATTATTTTGATATTTTCATCACTCTCTAATGAAAACGGGAAATTCAATTTGCTTAGCAAGTATGCAAGCCCCAATTGATAAATTGTTATCCTAGATAATATGAGTCAATCATAATTTCCAAAAGGTGGAGTCAACCCCTTGCAACCCTCATGTATGTTGCCTCACGTTTGATGATGGCCCAATAATATGATTCCCTTACTCTTAACGTGTCGAGCCCGACCCATTTATGTTGAACCTTAGTGGACAGTCACCATGAGATCCTTAATGATATGAGATGAAGTAATGAGAGTTCCACGTAGTTCACATCAAGTATGTCAGTGGAAGCGACATCTTTCTAGCGTTCAGGCCTCTCTAATAATATGAGTCAGCTTACAGCTGATAGCTTTTGTCAATGTAACCACTGTTGATGGAAGGCAAGAAAATATTAAACTTTCTTTTAATTTTACTTTTAATGGGCTTGATTTAAATTTTGAATCTTATCCAAAATGAGATATTTTAATTTTGAAAATTTGTCTCATCATTAGTTTTAAAATCTCGTGTCATGTTTGTTTGTATGTTTGCTGGATTCATGCAACTCTTGTTATTATATTAATAATAATGCACATACTCATTATTTATAATATTTCACATACATTATAAATAATAAAATATGATCGATAACCGAGAGCTAATTGATCCATATGAGCCATATATGGATCCATATCTAAAATCTAAGTAAATGCAGGGATGCAAATACAATATTACATAAGCTTTCAATTATTTTACATATCTTAGATCTTCAAAACTCTTGAGGATCTGGGCTTACCATCTTTAAATCTTAATCTCTCACTAAATCTAATATTTACATTAAATTTTCATGGCATATTGTAATACTAATTTAAGTGGTGGGAATGAGCCATATATTAGACACATTTTAAAATAATTATCAGATAATTAAAACACGTGTAAAATATCTTAACATACACATAGCAAATTGGTCATGGCTATCGATCATCTTTTTCCATATAATATCAAATATTATATTAAAATCACAATATCAAATATTATCAAATCATGTATATTACAAATATAACACTAGCTATCTTAATTTAAAATAAAATAAACATTTTTTTAATTATCCAATTTATTAATAATTAAATTTCTTATTAAACTCATTTTACCATAAATAATAAAAATCATATTTTAATTAATTTATTTCACAAGAAATTCAGAAGATTTTATTAAAATTATTTTCAAGTGCAATTTTGACTCATAATTTTAAAAATCATAAAATTGCATTGGCCCAAACTTTTCGAGCCCATGGGCCAGGGAATGCTCGAGATAGTCCCGGACATCCCCCAATTCAGCCCTACCTATTGCCTGAAATTTTTGAGTAGCGGCCAACGGGCAGCCCTATTTCGTGCAGCTGCCCCGCGCAAAACTGCTATGTATTAATTTTTTATTTTATTTTTAAAATCACATCTGGGCAATCTCTGATGCCCAGATCTGCAGCGGCTACGTGCGTGTACGCACACGTGTTCTTCCTGGAATTGTTCCGGGTAACATGCGTGGAATTTTTTATATTTTTCTTGAAAAACTTTAGGTGCCTGAGATTTAGATTTCTTATGCAGTTGGAAACAATTCGTTCAACACTATTTAAACATCAAAAAATCATACTATTAAAAAATCTTGGCTCTGATGCCAGCGTTTGAGTATGTTTTTCGCACAAGGCCCAACAGAAAATTTAAAATTTTAGTTTTGACATTCAAAACATTCATTGGCCGTTGTATGATTTAAACCAATCATAGAATTTTTAGATCTGATTATTTTTGTATATACAACGCCTGATCCAACTCTTCTGGGTTTTAAATGGATATAGCCCTTCTTGTAAATCTCTACAAGCAGATCTTCCTCCTTCTTCGATCATCAAATCAAGTCCATGGTCAAAAATTTTGTTTCTAGTATAGATCGCATTAGAGATCTAAATCCGACGATGTTGCAGCGGCGGCACCATGGAAGGGTGATGGCTGAAATTTTGTTCTCCAAAATATGGGGTTGCCGATTTTTTTTTTTAGCAGAGAGAGTAGACAAAATTTTGTATTTAAAAATTATGTTATTTCATGTAAATTTAATAAAATATTTATAAATTTTAATTCCTGATCAAATAAGGATCTTATTTGAATCAAGATACTGTAATTCCATTATTCAAAATCTCCCATGCATGTATTTCTTATTCTTGAAAATATCATGCATAATTAAATTATTATCAACACATCTAATGTTATTATTTAATTAGTAGATTCTATATTTGCGAAAAAATAACTATGAACTCATTATAATCCAGTCGAATATTAGACATCACTGATGTATCGAGGGTACAAATATTTTTCATAATGAAATTTGAAAATTTAAAATGACAATTTTTCACTAATCCATTTTTGACAGATGTCAGTTTTGTGAACTATTTCACTAGAATAAATATTTTTGCTCTTTTCACTTAATTAGCTATTAAGCTAACTTCCACAATTTTCATTTTATGGAATCAACTTATAAACTCCTTTACAAGTAATCTGTTTGATCTTCATCAAAATATAGTAACAAAATTCAACTCCTTGAACTTGACTATCTCAACGGAAACACCAAATCAAAATATTTGTGTGACCCTCAATAGTTCATGAATACACTAGCCGTGTGTTCAAAACTTCATGTGATTTATAACAACATTTGTTCATATTCGGGCTTACCCTAATTAGTCATATTATTTTCATCAACTCCTTGATCAAGAATATCAGAACTCAAGTTTGATTGCATCCATCAGATCATGGTAGGAGCGTCTATTAGCTCCATCCCATGATCCCTTAAGTATCAATGATAGTTCCTGCAAGAATCTTAAGTTATGGTTACCGTACAGTACGATCCCTTCAACTCATATATCTCGATCAAATCTGTAGTCATTGGGATATCGAAAAATGCAAATGAATTCAATAAAGATGTGATATATCTTTGAGTAATAACAGTGACATGATATGTGCAACTGAGGAAACACCTTTCCAAAATTCACATTTCTTACTTTAACAAGAGATTCTTTGCACTATTAACTCATCAGATCACATAAGATATTTTCATCTATAAGCGAGCGGTGAATCCCCAACTACAATATATTGGCTACTACGTATTTCGAAATTATACCCAATCTCACCACCCGATGACCTTCAGTGGAGACGATAAACGGATCAAAGTGCATGTTAGTATGTAAAACCTCCGCATTGTTCCGAGCAAAGGATTAATAGTGTACAACCATAATCGCGGACTATTCCATTCGATAAGTGATAACCACTTAGACAGTTTGAGGGAGCGCTGTTTATTGAATCATCAAATGATCTCACATCTATATTAATGAACATCTCTATGTCCTTAGTAATAAAACATGACATTTACATCACATATGCTAGTCTCAAGCTCAAGCGACATTTATCCTTATTTTAGGAAGTTGAATCGACTACGAACTTGTTTAGAATAAACGGTAAGCTTCCTAATGAGTTTCATGATCTTAAATTGAGAAGCAAACTTTATGACACCTATATTATATTCAAGGAGTACTTTATCTATGCAGCTTATAAGATATACATATAAAGTAAATATCATAATTGAATAAAATAGCAAAATATTATTAAAATAAATATTGTTTTTACATACAAATCAATTAAAACTCAAGTCATAAATTGGTTAGCTAAATATCTACTCTAACATCAACTATCTGCCACGACGTGTAAGGTAATATCCCACTTAATTGTCGAATGAATCCCATTTTGGTTGAAAGTTAAATGCAAGAAATGAGCTGTTAAATAGGTCTGATACTTGAAATGTACAAACATGCATAGAGGATGGCGGCTGATTTTGTCTAACGAGAGCGAGAAAAAAATGCTTTTTGTGGTTGCTTTCCACATGTTAGTCGGCTTATTAATATATTTGAAATCTGGAATCGGGTCCAACGGAAAAATGTGGCATTATCTGTTGAAAAGAAAGGTGGCATTATATGTCCGGATTTCATCTATCATGTTGCTCCAAATTCAACTTCAAATATTTCCAAATATATATATTCGATTCTAACTCGAATTTGAAATATCTATATCATTGGGCTGGCTGTATCACAAAATCTTGCAGGCAGAGATTCCAAAAGAGATATATAAAGACGCAGAAGACAGATTCACAACATGGGAATTCAAGAAACATAACTTTACTCTAATGGTGCTCTGGTCTCAGTTCCTCATCACCGCCACGGAGAGAGTGATCAATGGCTCCGCCACAGGCAGTTTTGATTTGCATCTGGATAGAACAGACAGCAACTGGTCGGAAAAACTACCGGGAATCGATTATGCCATTTTCTCAGGCGCCCACTGGTTTTTCAGGCAGAATTATTTGTACGAGCATGGCAATCTCATTGGCTGTGTTTACTGCCAGGCACCAAACGTAACGGTCCTCGGGCCGTATTTTGCCATTAGAAGGGCATTTCGGGCCGCGTTTAAGGAACTCAACGACTGCATGAACTGCCGGAACATTTTTAGTATATTGAGGACGTATTCTCCTTCACAGTTCGAGAATGGTGAGTGGAATACTGGTGGGGTTTGCAACAAAACAGGGCCTGTGGGGAAGGAGGAGTTCATCAACAACGGGCCTGATTTGGATTACAGGAAAATTCAAATGGAGGAAGTCGAAACTGCAAGAATTGGAGGGAAGGGAAGTGGGAATCATGTTTTCAAAGTACTGGATGTTACGGAGATTATGCTAATGAGGCCGGACGGGCACCCTGGTCAGCACTGGGGGAATGTATGGATGAAGGGTTACAGTGATTGTATCCATTGGTGTTTGCCAGGCCCGATCGATACCTGGAATCAGCTCATGCTGGAAATGATTAAAAGACAAAATCATTATAGCTCCACTCATTTACAGATGTAGTATGAGCTAGAACAAAGTAAATTTTGTTTGGAAAGATTTTGAACATTAGAGGAAAAATTTGGTTGCTCAAATTGAGAGAAATATGTCGAAGATGACATGATCTTATATATAAAGACATTCATAGAGACTCCATTTAAGAGATGCGGGTCGTGTGCGTTGTAGTAAATATCCTCTATTTTTTTTTATTTTATTAAAAGTAGTTTTATGTGTCTTGATTTCTCATTGACTAATTAACAATTTAATTCTACTTCTCCGGTTTTTTGAATGATGACTTACGTCCAAGTTGATACTAAGATCTAAAACTATTAAGCTTTTAACAATATATATTCCGAAAACTCTTTTTTTTTCCCCCTACATACGCAATTTTGGAATTTAAGAAATATATTAATTATTTTCTCTATGAAAAATAAAATTATATTCATTATGATGCCTCCTAAAAATATTGACTCTTGTCTCACATGACCCATTTATAAGAAAGAGCCGAGCACGTGAAGCTGAGCCCATCTAGCTGAGTGAAAGAGCAGAGCGCATATAGCCGAGCCCATGTGTTGGAGCTCATGTAACCTAGCCCGTCAACTAAAGGTAGTCCTAAACATGTTATGTCTCGTAAATATGGAACATTTGAGAGAGGAATGATATCTCGATAAACTCGAGATAGGGCCAAATCCACTAAATCTGAAAAAAGTCCTAGCCGCCAGCAATAGATTTAGTTAATTCAACATCTTCTCCATTTATATCACTTAACATTGATTGTATACTAGAAAAATTGATATCAACAAAATGAATTCTATCAATATCATCTTCATCGCCCATATTTGTATGTATCTTTTGGGGTGTGACGAATAACACAATACCAGTCCTCTTCTTTTAGATCACGTACATAATAAACCATTTGAGCTTGTGAAGCTAGAAAAAAGGTTCATGTTCTTCTCGTTCTCCTGTTTGTATCAAGCGTGATAAGTTAACCATAATAAATCCCGAAGAATCAATTTTTGTTCTAGAAGTAGTGTTAACACAATCACATCGAAAAATAACAATTCTTCCACGACTGTCGTAATCAAATAAGATTGCATCATTTAATCTAAGGTTTACTCATGATTATCGTTATCATGAATCGATTGCACCATGATCCCACTATTCTGAACTTTTTTGTTCCGTTCAGATTCCATTGTGCGAAATGCAAAACCATTTATATTGAATCCTTGATAACTAAAGGCTATAGAATTTGGACCTCGTGAAAGCGCTCTTAGATCCAAGTCAACAATTTCTTCATTCATTCGATCAAACTGTCAGATACATAATATACATAATGAGGTATAAATATCTAAAAACATAACCAACCCATTTTCTGATGAAATTGTAATAAACATATAATTTTTTAAGCATACTACTCACTCGTCTTGCAAACCATTCCGCAAATTGCATTCATACCATATTGTCCAACTGGGAATTAGTTGGAAGACCATATCTATATCGTCTCTTCAGTTTGTTTTTAAATTCTCTGTTCAATTTTGAAAATAATAGTTAGAAACTTCCAATACTAAGAAAACAATTAAAAAAACATTTAAAAAATTATACTTACTCACAATATGGCTGCAATTCTGAACAGTTGGAAATGATGTATTTAAGAGTTTGAGTAAGATTTTTGTTGTCCAAAGTAACTACTTGACGTCTTTTTGTAGGTCTTTCTACTTGTGGAAACATTGCTAATGATGGAAACTCAACATTTGGTGTCTCTTTGTGTCGTGTTCCATGATTTCACAAGTTGTTATCTTCAAATAACGAGATCAAAACACAACACATTCATCTGCCAAATGCCTATGCGATGTTGGCCTATGGTTGGGCTTTGTTTCTAACAAAATCTTTAAGTTTTCCAAGATATCTTTCTATCAGATACATCCACCGATAATGTACAGGCCCAGCTACTCTTGTCTCGTATTCCAAATTCACCACCAAACGCACCATTACTGTGAAAAAGATGGTGGAAAAACTCTTTCCAACTGGCATAAAGCCAATACACCCCCTTCTTCAGCCTTCTGCAACTCATCTTCTCACAATGACTTCACACACACTGTAACGGCCCGAAAATTTGAAGGTCCACGTGAAGCACATGCATGCAAGTTATTAAATTCTTTGGTATTTTATTAAACTGTTTTAAAGCTTTTAAATGCATGTTTATTCCATGAATTTGTGTTTAATTCATGATTTATTTAAAGTTCATGCAATCTAAGATTTTATTCTAAATTATGTGTTTAATTATTTTGTGCATTTTATGCATAATTCATGAAATTTTAAAAGTTCATGCATTAGGGTTTCTAGATGCATTTCGTGCTCGAACGAGAAACGGAGACCGGAGAATTTTCAAGAAAATTATTTTATTACATGATTAATTTTTATTAATTAATATAAGGTGTTTTAAGGGTATTTTTCAAAAAGGGGATTTTATTGGATATTTTTATCAGCAGGATTTTATTTTTAACGGTACGTAAATTTTATCGAATCGAGGGACTTTTTAAGGGTTCGGCTAATATTTTCAAAATTTTTCCAACACGAAATATTTTTCGGGAGTGCGTTTGGATTTAATGGGCCTACTTTTAAGCTTGTTGGACCTAAAATCTTTTATTTAGTTTTAATTATCAATTAAGGCCCATTAGTCATTGGTTAGCTATTTAAATAATACTAATTAACCCTAAAACTTATCTTAACCTAAACCTAATCTCTCCCAACAGCCGACACCCACCCCCAGCTGCTGTCACCCGCGTTTTTCTCATCAGCAGCTCAAAGAAAAACCTTCGACCTTCATTCCTTGCAAAGGAGAAATTCACCCGGGTCTCCCTCCTCTTGTTTTGGTCGTCGATCAACATCAGGCATGCTTGTTACTCCTTTTTGCATCATGCACGTCAATATTAATGCTGTTGTGGATGCTTTTACTCAAAATATCTCGATTCATTCATGAACTTGCAAGGTTTTCGGGTTATTTGCTTCTTTTGCATTTTCGGTTGATGCTCACGTTTTTGTATGGTTTATGTGCAAGGGGCTGCTGTCATGGGATAGTAAGGGACTGTTCAGATCGTATTTGTTGCAGTTTAAGTGCTGGGGTGCGCAGCTGGTTGTGTTGTGATGATTTAGGTGAAGGCCGATCGGGTAGAAGATGGGAGGGGGTTCGATCCGTTCTTCCAGCTACACCAGCTGTGCGAGGGCCTCCTCCAGCCCTGGACCAGACCTTGGTGGGTCTGAGTTGGGGTCTGGAACGGCTCGAACCACGCTGGAGAAACGGTACAATCGATCGAGCTAAGGCGAGACATTTTGGTCACGGTAGGAGCCTTTTTGGTGGGTCTTAGTTCTTAGGGGTCAGTCGCGTGCATGGGGCTGGTGGCTGGGTTCTGGGACGTTCCTTGGAGTCTGGTCTAGGTCCACTATAGGCTGGTTCATGGTTGGCACGATGGATTAGCTTGAGGCGTGAGTTTCTTGCGGAAGATAAGGAAATAGAGTACAAGAGAGAAGGGGCAAGATATTTTGTGATGTTCTGAAATTTCTAGTCGTGGGGTAGGGGACTGTTGGCATTAATTTAAAAGCATCATAGTGTTTTTAAGGTGTGATATAAATTTGGGAAAGTTTTGATTAAATTTCGGGTCGATTCGGGTTAAAACAGGACCCCGGTCCAAGTTTTAAAACGAATCGATTAAGTTATGATTTGGGTCGAGTTTACATCTAAGAATGTTTTTAAAATGTTTTGGGACATTTTAAGAAGTTAGGTAAGCTTCGGGTAAATTTTAGAGGTCTAGGGATGAAACGCTAATTTTCGGGTTCCTGGGGCAAAATGGTCATTTTGTACCCGATGTGAGATTTTTGGTCCTGGCAGCGCCCTGAGCACAAATATATGATATTTAAAATGTTTATGCATCATGTTTATGATTTTTATGCAAGTATGATAAATACGGGACATGCTTGGTTTAAAGGAAAAATTATGTATATGAATGTTTTTTATTAAGAATGTTATATGATGACACGTTTTGAAGGAAGTGATTTAGTTGTGACTAACACGATGACACGATGACATGTAAGGCCCGGACTCAGTGGGCGGGTAATGCCGTCGCTGATGATCCTCGCCGCCGGGTACCGCGGTTACACGTAGATGGATCCATCGACTGACATGATGACATGATGATACGAAAGTTACAGCTAATGAACGGAATTCAAATTAAGATTTTAACACGTATATGCTGATACGATGATACATGCTATTAACATGTTTTAACAGGTCATGGTTACGCATTATGGTCATTAATTGGAAGGCCAACAGTCAGAATTTGCCCTATAATTAGCGCCCTCAATATGAGATTGTTGTTACACAAATCTTGAGTGATCACTTGAATTTTCGAGCTAAGAGAGTGCCTTGTTCGAGCTGTAAAATCCAGTAGCAAGAGCAACCAGATTTCCAGACTTCAACCGAAATCTCTAGCAAATTACAGTAAGTGGGCTTATGTATAAATATCTTGAAATCAGTTTGATAATTCATCTTTTGAAGCAAAGCATATATATTTATGATCTATGATTTTTGAAGCACTGAAACCTAGTGAACTAATGGTAGGAATATATATTCTGGACATTACTTAGTACTGATTACTGATTACTGATTACTGGCCTCACCCCTTAGAGGAGAGAATATATATGGAACTGATATCAGTTTAGCCATAAAATTCAATAACTTGCTCAGTGCTTGCTTACTTGTTAAATTCCTGATTTCTGTTCTGAATACTGACTCCTAATTACTGATTCCTGAATACTGATTCTTGTTCTGAAAATAAGAGTTTTCTGTATATTATTGTATTATTGTTTCTGTTAAAAATTGTTTCGAAAACTGAGAGTTATTCCCGACCCCGCTTACTGAGTGACAATCATATCACTCACCCACCAAACCCATCTCAGATAAGAACGAGGAAGAAAAGTTAGAAGAAGAATAGCAGATTCAATTCTGGGGTTGGTGAAGAAGACCGTTGTTTATCAGTTCTGATTTATGTTTTATTTCCGCTGCATTTGTTAAGACATTGTGTATTTGGTTTTACATTTCTGCTGTAAAACATTAGTCATTTGACTTTGTATCAGACATTAAATATTCAGTATGATGAATAAAAGATTGGTTTCTGAATTTTGTACTTCTAGGCTTGTTGTTTTTTAATGTAAATTTGAGAGCAACGCCGATGTCGACTAATCCCGTCCCTGGGGCGTGACACACTGTCTTAAAATATTCACATAAAACAATCAATGGTGCAATCACCTTTCTTGATAACACCGATGAAGAACAATTGGAAGGAATTGTTCCACTATGACGTTACAATCATGACTTTTCAGAACAATAATCCTACAATGTCCAACATCCACACACTTTGAAATATTGGATGACATACCATCAGGGGCATGAATATCTTTCAACACAGAACAAAATATTTTCTTTTCATCTTAGCACATACACTAACATCCAAGTGGCAAATACTCTTTGCCGTCTGGTTGTATCCACGACCATAATGGTCTCATAATACGTAATATTTTCAAATCTCTACTAGCGGCAACATTATCTTTACTATTGGTTGAATAATCTAAAATTATCACAAGAATATTGTCCCAAAAATTTTTCTCAATGTGCATAGGATCAAAATTATGCCTGATCAAGTTAAACTGAAACATCTACTACTCGTTTTTTTTTAAATGTGCTAGAAATTTTTTTCTTTCCTAAGATTTCGGCCAAACACATACACATATATGTAAATATTTTGCATCATCTAAAAATAAACCAACCAACCTAATATTTGCAAATCCAAAATTAAAATTCAAAACATGAAATCGTAAACGCTAACCAGCCCTAAATTTATCATTTTTCAAAACAAAGAATAAACACCTTAATCTCTCAAAAATCTCTCAAAAACATCATAAGTCTTAAAATCTTTTAAAGCAACTTAAATCATAAACATAGTTGCGGAAAACTAGCGACGGTCATCGGATTATGTGCACCTTCAGTCCATCTATTTCAATCATCAAGTCCTCTATCAAAATCAGGCTCACCTACATCGATCACACCTAGTGAGTCTAATGACTTAACAAACTTTAATCATGATAACAAGTAGTACATCTACAATCACATGCATCAATAAAAATAATTTTACTAAAAATAGATTTTCATGAATATGCATAAGCTTTAAACTTTTTTTCTTTCATCATATACGTATACGTTTTCATTTTTATTGAATTCAGATCGTTAATAGTGACTTCGTTTCAGCTGTAGGTCGATGGATCCATCTACGAATAACCATGGCACCAGGCGACGGAGACATCATCGACACTCTCACCCGTCAACTGAGCCTTGGCCTTACATATCGTCATATCATCATATCCTTTCGATATATATATCATTTTTCTTTTAAACCAAGCATGCAACACGTCTTTTACATAAATGTTTCATCATAAAATTCCATAAACATTTAAAATAAACATTTTAATATTCATTATAGTATTCAGGGCACTGCCAGGACGTCTAACATTTTTTTCAGGTGTAAAATGATCGTTTTGCCCTTGAAACCCTAACTTTACCAAATTACCATTAGACCTTAAAACGATGACCCAAGTCCATCCAAACTTAACATAACACCTTAAAATACACCCCTAAATATTTCTTAGACGTAAAATTACGCTCCTCGACTAATTTTCCAATTCGTTTTAATAGCTTAATCGTACGTCTCAGTTTTAACCCGAATCGACTCAAAACTCAACCAAACCTTACCAAACTTGAACCATAGCTTATTAACACCTAACCATACCTTATACAACCCAAATCAAATCATTTATAAACCTTGAAAAAGCCTAGGTAGCTACTGAATTTTCTGAACTTATTTTTTCAAAACCCTAGCATCACAAGCTTACCCCCCCTTCGGCTCTATCCCTCAACCAGCAAGACCAGCCCCCCATGAACCCTTCCTAGGACCATGACTGAACCCTAGGGAACCTGTTGGACAAAACTTAACAAGCCTAGAAGCCGCAACCCTCAACCCGTCGCTCCACATGGCTTGTGCGATCATGCCTTACGTCCCAGCCCCTTGCCTTCGAACCAGCCCTCATGCAACCACCCTAGGACCATCATACCGTCCTCTTAGGTCTGATGGACATAACCCTACAGTAGCTAAATGTCGTGCCCCTCTAGGGAACCCTAGCCGAAACCCTAACCCTCTTTAAACCAAATTTTTGTTCCATCCTTCTACCCTCCGTGTGCAGCCCTTGTCTATGCATCTATGGACCCTTAACATGTTGAAA
The DNA here is from genome assembly GCF_012295235.1 of Primulina huaijiensis. Lineage (NCBI taxonomy): Eukaryota > Viridiplantae > Streptophyta > Magnoliopsida > Lamiales > Gesneriaceae > Primulina > Primulina huaijiensis. The sequence continues at coordinate 15,337,922 of NC_133315.1, read as the reverse complement.
ACATCTCCTTCCCATAGCCCTACCATGGCAGCCCCTTTGTGTACTAAAGTCATGAGTTTAGAAGCATAAAAATCACGATTATAGCATGTATAGGGCATAAAATCAAAAATAATTGAAAGTGCACCATGCTCTTCATGCAATCGTGTTAAATACACATAATATGGAGTGAAAATGAGTGAAACAAGATTAAGGCGTGCCTTTACGTATTTTACGCATGAAAAACTATTTGAGATGCGAGGAACGTTGGCGGAGAGACGTGGGATGAAACCTTGCAGGATTCCCTTCAAATTCATGTGAGTTTGCTCTCACAAACTCTGTGTGTGTCTGTGTGTGGTTGTGTTGCTGATGGAGAGTCCTAGGGTTTGTGTATGTGTGCTTGTGTTTTGTATGTGTATAAGCTTAGGGTTTTAGGGCCTTGTTTTAATTAAATAACTTGGTACAAGTTTAGGCTCAATAACCTAGTATAATAGACTGATTAGGCCCATTAGATAGTAATTAAAATATTTGGTTAAGTAAGTTTTCGAAAATATTAGCCTAGTTCTCGAAAAGTCCTTATTTTCGTCAAAAATTGAATGTCAGTTTAAAATATGACTCGGCACGTAGAAACACCTCAAAAGTTGCCATTTTTGCAAATGTAATTTAAAATATACCATATATTAAATAATTAAATATAATTATTTAATCAAAAAATTTTCCCTTATATGGTCCCCGTTCTCCGGTCCTCGATCGCGTCTCGAATAACTTTTAAAACACATTTTTATGCATTCTAATATAAAACCACATTTTAACAATGTAAACATGCTTACCATATTCAATAAATGCAATTAAAATAATTTATTTAGGCATTTTCATTTTTCCTAGATTTGCATGTATTTGGATTATGTTACCGCATTTTGGACCTAACATAAACTCCCAGTATAGTAGACTAAAAAATATGTTTTCTCCACATTTGTTCCATGGACCATGTATTTACTCGTGCAGCTGGTTTAGATACACTACTCTTACCATATACCACATTCTTGTATTGAGTCATTGAAAGGACATCAGATCCAGACAGCGATTTTAAATCTTGCCATAACTTGCCATCGTTCTAATTTCTGAATCCAGAGGTAAGAAACGATGAGGCTCTCTAAGTGAGGTGTATTCAATTCAGAGTTTTGATGACTTTTAATGACTTTTTCAAATGATAGACTTTTATGGATTTGATAGATTTTTATTGACTTTCATGGATTCTCATAGATTTATAAACAGATTTATGTGAATTCATGTAGACTTTTTTGTAAGATTTTTATAGACTTTTGTGAAATTTTTTTTATAGAATTTTATAAATTTTGTACTTAATTATAACATATTATTTTTTAATAATTTCTTTGAACCAATAATTAATTCACATATATAACATATTCAGTTTGAAATAGTTTTTCAATATTTATATTAATAAATAAATATACTTATTTAAAAGTTAAATCATTTAATCCTTACTTGTGTATATATGTGGGTTTGTATGCATGTAAATTTTTTTAAAATACATCAATTGATTAATCTGTAATATTGTTTTTGAATTGATAATATAATGTGAAAAGAATATTATTTAGCATTATGCAGATATAATTTTGTATAAAAATATCATATCTTATATATTAATTGAAAATGGTAAAAAGAATTTGAAAAATTATGGTTGTTACGAGGCTATTCAATTATTAAGAATTAAGAGACATTTTTTTGATCATCTTTTATTGTTATTATTGAATATTACATTAATTTGTATAAATCATAAATTAAAAAGCACAAAATCGATTCTAGAATTCAAAATTTCTTATGATATTAAAAAAAAATTATTAAATGAACAATCAGCCAAAAAATGAAAAATTTTAAAAGGAAATATGAAAATATATATAGAGATACACTTCGAAAATTTGAGAGAATTATAGATATAGATGAGAGGAGAAAAGATAAGAAGAGAAGTATGTGAAGTGACATAGAGAAAAATAAATAGCTTGTGTATGAGTTAGAAGTTTTAAAAATCCATCCAAATCTTTGGGTTGAACCAAATACAATTTTTGACAATTTATAGTTGTATCTTAAGCTTTAATGTTTGTATGTTAATGAATTACATGAAGTTATTAAAAGTCTATTGAAAATTTAAATACCTCTAGACTTTTATAGAGTTTTTAAAAGTCTGTAGTATCAGCACATGTTGGAGATGCATTTTTGGCTATGTGTTCCATCCAGACAAACTTCCCAAACCAGGAAAGTCACTAACTGTCCAAAGTAGCACAGCCCGCATTTGGAACATTTCTTTATTGCATGCATCATAGGTCGAAATATCATTTCTCCACAAATCTTTTAGTTTAGCTAATAAGGGTTGTAAATATACATCAATATCATTTCCAGGTGCATTTGGGCCAGAAATTAGGGTGGATAAAATAACTGAATGAGGCTTCATGGATTACAATGATGGCAAATTGTAAGACATCAGGATAATTGGCCAAGTACTATGTGAAGTACTTTTATTTTTAAATGGATTAAACCTGAAACGTCTACTATTCGTTTTCTTAAAAAGTACTATAATTTTTTTTTTCAAACCTCACTTAGCATTCGGCCGAACCATAAAATATTTTTGACCTCATTTGTTAAATAATTCAACCCACTAACATTTTACTAAATCTAAAAATAACATTTGAAAAGTATAGCTCATACTATTACCTCTCAAAAACCACTCATAAATAAATAAAAGTCATAAAAATATTCTTAACATAACTTAAAATCATAAATAATAACTAGTGCGGAAAACTAGCGTCGGTCCTCGGGTTGTGTGCACCTTCAGTCCAGTCAGATCAACCATCAAGACCTCCATAAACATCATTATCATAATCACCTGCATCAATCATACCTAGTGAGTCTAAAGACTCAACACGTCATATTCTTGATAACAAGTAATACGTAATACAGTTTACATACAACAGTGAAAAATACTTGTACTTAAAATATCATTTTCATGAAGATGCATAAA
>NC_133315.1:15315242-15330668 GCF_012295235.1 Primulina huaijiensis | reverse complement strand
GACTCAGTGGGCGGGTAATGCCGTCGCTGATGATCCTCGCCGCCGGGTACCGCGGTTACACGTAGATGGATCCATCGACTGACATGATGACATGATGATACGAAAGTCACAGCTAATGAATGGAATTCAAATTAAGATTTTAACACGTATATGTTGATACGATGATACATGCTATTACCATGTTTTGACAGGTCACGGTTACGCATATTATATGATAACATGATGAGACATGTTTTGACACGTTACGATTTTACACGACACGTTCATGTTCATGTTTTTAAGCTCATGAAATGTATGTTTATTATGCTATTTTTCATTGTTGTGTGCTACGTATATGTACTTGCTATTACTGGTACAGGTGTGTTGAGTCTTTAGACTCACTAGGCGTGTGTGATGCAGGTGAGCATTTTGATCAGGGACCCAGAGGTGCCGAAGACTGAGTAGGCAGGCGGCATGTGCGGTGATACGACCCGAGGACCACATGTTTTCCGTATTTTGTTTTTATGAGATTTGAGATGATATGAACATTTTTACACGCTGGTTTTGATACGCTGATGATTTTCACAATTTTTACTCGTTTATGTTTACGCACTATTTTTATTGTCAAATACTTAAGATCATTTTTAAATGTTATTTCAAAAATGCGAGCTTTTATAAAAAAAAAATATATTTCCGCGCTTTTAAAATTAGTAGACGTCACACATCAAGCCACCTAACTACTGACCAACCCTGACCCTTACTGACCCTGGACCACGCCCAGACCCGAGCCACCCCCAGCCCGAGCCCCTGAACCAAGCAGCAAGGTGCTGTACCTATACACCTGCGCGACCCTTATGAGCGCAAGAGTCCTACTTTGCGTAGGACTCCTTGCAGCAGCCACCATCGAGCCATAGCCTCCCTGACCCACCTTGGACCACCCTGAGCCCTCGTCTAGACCACCTTAGCCATCGCTTGAACCACCCCAGCCAAGCCCCTAACCCTTTGAAAATTGCAGCATTACATGCGCCTCTCATGATGCTCTCGGGTGGGAGTCCTAGCTTGCTAGGACTCCTCCCCAGCCCCTGGTCTCGAGTCCTAGCATGGCTAGGACTCTCTCCTTGACTCAACCACGTCCCTAGCTAGCCCTTGTCTCAAGCCGAACCCAAGACAAGCCCTCAAGACAAAAATCGAACTCCTCCAACCACCATAACAGCAGCTTGGTCCCAGCTTTTATTCCTTATCATGTGCGGTGTTTTGTGTGTGTCTAGACCCTTTAAAAAGTGTAAAATCATGCCCCTTTTTAATCCTATACATGGCAGCCCCTTCATGCACACTTGTATCATGATTTTGGATCAAAATAACATGCTTTAAAATTCATGTTTGCATAACAACGAAAATACATCCAAGTGCAACTTATTTTTCATGCAATCCAATTTTAAATAAATAATATGGTGTGACTGATGAGAAAAAGGGAGAATGTGGCGTGCCTTTGCGTTTTAAACGCACGAAAAACCGTTGACGATTGAAGAACGGGACGCAACCTTGGCTTGTTTTCCTAGAACCCTTCGAATTTCCCCTTCAAAGTGATATGTATGTGTGCCGTGTGTGTGTAGTGTTTTGTGAGGAGAGTTTCTGAATTTTTGAAAAGGTGGGAGGCGTGAGTTGTCATGCAAGATGTAGGGTTTTTAACATAATATATATTACATAATTCAACTAATAGGACTTAGGCCTATTAAGCCTCCTAATTAAGTCCATTAGTTTAATTAAGATATAAATAAAATATTAACAAAGTTTTTGTTAAATAAATTTGTTAATTTATTAACCGGGTTTGCCAAAAGCTCGTATTTTTCTTGAAAAACCAACACCGATAAAATTTACGTCCCGGTGTATAAAATCACCTCAAAACCCCTTATTTTCAAAAACACTAAAAAGCATCGACCATATTTTAAATAATTAAAAATAATTATTTAATAAAAACATTTTACATTTTTCAGCCCTCAGTCCCCGTTCCTTGATCGTCACTCGAATAACCTTTAAAAATATATTTTAATGCAACCATGTAGAAAAATATATTTTAAACATGCAATTATGCACAACATAATTAATTAATGCAATTAAAACATTTAATTAAAATACAAGAGAATTTAATAATTGCATGCATGTGGTTTGCGTGGACCTTAAAATTTTCGGGGCGTTACAAAACCCATCAGTGGCAAGACCCAATTTTACATTTCTAGGATCAGATGCAAATTTATGGTGTCGTTCATTAAAAGTCTTCCATGCTAACGAATCAGTCGGATGCCTTAAATTTCCATCGACTACCCGTTTTTTTGAATGTCACTGCGTACTTTCAGATGTCTTAGATGACATAAATAATCGTTGTAACCTTAGTTTTAATGGAAATTAAAATACCAAAAACCCTTGGTCGGAGTTTTCAGTAGAAGGCGCTTTTTTCCACCTTTCAATGGCTTCTTTGGTTGCTTCTACAAGTTCTTTCATCTTGAGAGGTTACACACTTTACAAGCTTGTTCTTTCTCATTTTCACCCCAATAAATCATGCAATCATTTGGACACGAATGTATTTTTCCGTAATGAAGTCTTAATTTGGATATTAATTTTTTTGCCTCATAAAAAGAATTAGGTACATGTGCCTCAGACGGAAGACTCGACGAAGAAAGTCCAGCAATGTTATAAAAGACTTATCACTCCATTTCCCACTCACTTTCAACTGAAATAGCTCAACAAGAAACATCAATTTGGAAAACTCAGTGCATCCAGTATATAGAGGTTGTTTCCCTTCTTCAACCAATCTATAAAAATCTTCTACATTAGATTGCTTCAGCGTATGACTTGTCAATGTACCAAAGCAATTTTCATTATTCATAAATGGTTCTTCTGTCATCCCAAATGCTTCACGTAACATTTCTTGCACCACTTGTTCGTGGTTAGTCTTCTCAGAAATCGGCTTTGATGGAGTCTGAAGCTCACTACTCATGTTATTACGAGATGGTCCCATCGACTTTTCGCCATGAAAATCCCAAATGCGATAATCTGGTAACATACTATTTATGGACAAATTTTCATATATTGTTGCACGATCATGATTTGATGAGTTTATGTATTTGCAACAAGGACATGGTTTCTTGACTTCATCATTTGCATCAACATATGAATAACGTAAAAAGTGTAGGATTCCCCCCCCCTGATATTGAAGAATTGCACTAGGGTAGTCCATCCATGTCTTCTGCATTAGTTGATCCTGCGTAATTATTTTTTAAAATATAAGTATATACTCACATAATAACAAAGAATTCATTAAACATTAAATAATATTAAAAATAACATCATAAAAATATGATTTTAAATTATTCAGTTGTAATTAAACAAATTCAAATACACATTTTTTTAAAGTTGTCGATGATTTGATATAAATGAATCTACATTATTTAATATCATTTTTTTGGACCTAGGGGTTAATTTCATATCAAATTCATGATTAAATCATTGATAATATGCTAAATTCTAAAAGATCACAATATTTAAATTTAATTAATTTATTAGCTCGAATTATTTGTAATAAAATTCTATAATCCTCGATATATCATTAAATCCTAAAATTATTACATTGTTAGTTCGATCATAAATTATAGGTTCACCGAGATATACCTCTAAATCCATCAACTCCGGAACTACAAGAGTAATACAATAATTTATCAACATCAATGTGATATTTGGACCAGAATCGAATTTAATCAAAGTAACTAATCTCCTCACCCCGGGCAGCTTGCTACTCGAACTATAGGGGCTGGAAATCGAGCTCGGAATGGCGCAGAAAGTGGCTGGACTCGTCGGAAAGTGGTCAGAACTTTGTAAAACCTTATTTGCTGTAGCTAGGACGAACCATAAATGACCAAATCACGAAGTTTTTCAGGTTTGCCGGCGAAAAAGGGTGATGGGTTTCCGACGGTTTTTCGGAAGGCACGATTTAACCTAAAAAAGTGGTATCGATGGAAAGATTAGGTCGAGAGCTTTTTAAATCTATGGTTATTTAGACGGAGGTATTACAGCCTGTCAAAGGTGACGGATTTGGTTGAGATTTTGTTGGGGAGAGAGAAAAGTTACAAAGAGATAGAAGATGATTGAGAAAGATGATTAACTTTATTTTTTATGGTACATGTGTGTTGGTGTGTGTGTGTCTTTTTTTATTATTTGATGTTAAAATTTGACTCGATATATTTTATTTTAATTCAAGTATTTTATAAAATTCAAATATAATATGGATTATAAAATATTTTTTAATACATATTTTAAATATAAATTTAATTATTTAGCTTAATTATTTTAAAATAAAACAGTAATTAACGTGAAGTCATTGAACCTAATATATGCACATCTAATTAAAACCAAGAAAACTTGGAATATTCATTTCATAAAATATTTGTTGCCTGTAATGCACGTCATTTGACTCAGCCTCCAAATCTCTCCCAATTAGTCATTGTTGATTGTCATATTTTTAATTAAATAGATAAATAGTCTTTTTAATCGATTAATCAATTTGAATTGAATGGATAAGAAAAGAGTATATTACTCTGCACTCCCTAAATCTAAACAAAAATTTTCCGTTATTCCTTATCAGAAAAATTATTTATTTACACTATCTGATCCATAATAAAATGTGTTTGCACTCCCTAAGTACACATTTATTTTCTTAGATGAAATTTGATACAAAACATTAAAAATACAGTACTAATATATGATATCTGAGTACTAATTTTTTCAGATCTGATACTAATATATGTTTTTCGAGTACTCAAAAACTACAAAAAAAAAAAAAAAATCTGGTCTTAGCGATTCCGTCGCTAATCTAATTAGCAACGGTTTTAGCGACGAAAATTAAAATCGTCCGTAAAGTCAGCATCGCTAAATATTATTAGCGACGGTCTGTTACAAACCGTTGCCATAATTAGCAACAGATTATTTAAAACCGTCGCTAATTATTGACTGATTAATTAAAATCGTCGCTGATTTTGATTAGCGACAGTTTTAGCAACGGAAATTAAAATCGTCTGTAAAGTCAGCGTCGCTAAATATTGCGACGGTTTTTCAAAAATCGTCGCTAAATTATTAGGGACTGTCTGTTAAAAACCGTCGCCATAATTAGCCACAGATTATTTAAAACCGTCGCTAATTAGCTACTAATTAATTAAAACCATCGCTGATTTTTTCAAATTAAACTATATATCATCATCTACAAATCTGAAATATTTTTCAACACTTAATTAATTGACATACGATATAAAAAATAGTAATCTGAACAAAATATAATAAGAATCAAAATATGAAATCTCGAGTTTGATACCTTAAAAAACGAGAAGACGGGTCGTCGGAGAAGACAAAAACACACCAATATAGAAGCGAGACAAGAAATCGTAGTGAAACTATGAGCTCTGGAGGGCGAATATAAAGGCATTTAGCAACGGTTTTTTACGACGGTTCTGTATAGACTGTCGCTATTTAGCGAAAGTTTAAGTCAACTGTCGCTATTTAGCGACGGTTTATGTTAGCTGTCGCTATTTAGCGACGGTTTACAAAACTGTCGCCGATCAAGTTAGCGACGGTTTACATTAAACCATCGCCGTAAAACAGTCGCAAATTTAGCAACGGTTTCAGATTAGCGACGGTTTTCTAACATCCGTCGCAAAGTTGGCGATGGTGTTTCTAAAACCGTCGCTAATTTAGCGACAGTTTGAAAATGTCGCTAATTAGCGACGGATGTTAGAAAACCGTCGCAAAATTTGGCGACGACTCTTTTTAAACCGTCGCTAACATGTTTTTTTAGTGAAACATATATATCAAATATTGGTATTAATTATACATTTGTATTTTTGGATGAAAAATCAATACAAAATATTGAAAATATGATGCTAATATATGATATTTGATTATCATTTATTTCAGATCTTGTGTCAAAAACTGTGTATTCTGTTAGGATCGATTTGGGGGAAAATCGTTGAGCTACAATAGCTCGGTTCTTGTAATATTGAACACCGATGAATTAAATCGAGTTTTGTGTTCAAAGCAAGAGGAAGACACTCGAAATAATCCTTCTTAGACACCGATTAAATATTTTGTAAAGCATTTAAAATATATGCAAGTTGAATGAGTAGAAATATTATGGTTGAAACATTTTATCAAACACTTGGTATGCAATATTTTGATATTTGACGAACACATAAAATGCTTCAACAATGCATCTTTAAAACTATGAAAATGATAAGTAAATGCAATAAATAAATAGACACGAATTTGTTTATGGATGTTCGGAGACTTTAAATGCTCCTACGTCACCCCTTCTTTCCTTGGAAGGATCCACTAGAAGACTTTGATTTGTACAATTCTTTGTACAAACTCATTCAGCTTAGGACTTACACTACTGCCTAACTGAACTCCTAACACTCAATATTGTAGGCAGCACCTCACAATCAGCATATTGTTTAATGTCTCACATGCAAAGACTACAAACACATTGTTTTACTTCTTTGTGTAAAGACTCACTCAACTAATATTTGAAGTTCAACTCTCTTGTATATGTGTGAGTGATTATGTGTGAGAAATTTATCCTTTACATTGTACATCTCAAATGTATCCTCACACAAGAACTTGTGCTCTCAACTAACTGATTTCTTCATGCTAACTGCCCATGCTTTTAATCCTCTTCAAAAGCTCTTGTTTGATCTTCAATATGTTGTATTTATAGGCTCCAACAATGATATATACGTTAGATACAAGAATATGACCGTTTAGAAAGTTTTTTTACTGTCTCTGAAATTGAAACGGTCAAATTCGCCTTGCTGGACATTTTCCCGAGTGGTCAACTCTTGTCAAGTGGTTCAGTTTAACTGGTCTAGTTCAGTTCAACTGGTCTGGTTCAGTTCAGTTGGTTAAGTTCAACTAGTCTGATTAAGTTCAATTGGTCTGCTGCTGGTTCAGTTAGTTCAGTTTAGACATGTCAAAACGGCGCCAGCCCACCACCCGCCGCAACCCGCCATTAGGCGGGGCGGGGCGGGCCAACCTACCATTTTCGCGGGCTTCTAAATGGCCAACCCAGCCCAACCCACCTTGGGCTGTGGGCTAGGCGGGCCAACCCGCTTATTTTTTTATGAAAAAAATACTAAACAATATCGCAATAAACATAGAAGAAAAATATATTTCAGTCAAATAATTTCATAAAATACTTAAAAACATTGAAATAAGAAATTAAGAAAGTATCAACATAATACATAAAAAGTAAAGTGTTTAAACCAAACATGAAGAGTGAGACATGGAAGAGAACAGAAAGTCGAGGAAAGAGACGGTTGTAAATTTTAGAAAATATTATGTGTTCAACAATATACATAATTATCAAACCTCCGCCGAGTCCACAAAATTTCACTACAACTCATCGGACTTCAAACGAAACCGCTCTTGGGTTCACAAACAACTGTTAGACTTAAAAATTATTTTAAGATTTATGAATAAAATTTACAGAAATTTCTTCTCTTTAAGATTTATGAATAAAATTTACAGAGATTCAGATTTTACCAGAGTGAGTGATGGAGGCGAGGGCAAGGAGAAAAATAAGAAAGAAATAAGATAAGAGAGTGATGAAGGCGCATGAGACTTATTCCAATGTTTATGTAAAACTTAAAACTTCAACATATAAAAATATATAAAATTTTATCCTAATTTGGCGGGCCAACCCGCCCCCGTTTGGGTTCGACCCATCTTGGCCCGCAACCCAAACGGGCTCAACCCATTTGGCCCTCCTCCAAACGGGCTGCTATTTTATCAACCCAACCCGCTCAGTTTTTATAGCGGCCGGCCTGCCCCAATTTGACAAGTCTAGTTCAGTTGGTCAGCTGCTGGTTCAGTTCAATTCAGTTCAGCTGGTCGGCAGCTGGTTCAGTTCATTTCAGTTGGTGTGCTGAAATCATCCTAGCTGATTTCAGTTTGTACAAAACCGGTAGCTTCATTGTCATTTATCAGCATCTTAAGCTTTGATTCAGACTTTGACTTCTGAAGATGATTTGTAGATCATTGTCTTATCTTTCCAACACATACTGAATCGCTTCACTCCAATAAACGAGTGTTGCGACTTTGATTGTTGCACTCCCAAGATCAGGTTGTCCACAAGTACTATAGTAGGTGAGTCCAAATATCGTATCCACAGATAAGCTAAGATCATTACAAGTCCACTACAATGTCTATTTGTTTTGTTTTGTTTTTATTTTAGTTGTTTTAATCTTTAATTGATAATTTTAATTGTTCAAATTTTAATTTAAGCAGTTGAGATTAGGGATCCACTCTTGGTATTTTAATAAATTTAACATTAATGAACATTATTGAAATCCACTTATTAAAATGGTTCCAATATATTAAATAATCATATGTATATTATGTTATATATTATTATCTTATAAGTATATAATATATATCAAAACTTATAAAAGGTGTCAAGTATTTATTATGTTATATATATTTGTAAATACTAAATCAAGGTTCACACTTTAAATGGTTGGTAAAACCAAACAAACATTTAAATGGTACCAAGAAATTAATATAATGATATATTCATATATAATAAATCAAGGCATCCACTTTAAATGGTTTGTAATATCAAACTAACATTTAAATGTTTCCAAGAATTTAATATTATAATATATTCATATATAATAAATCAAGGCATCCACTTTAAATGGTTGGTAATATCAAACTAACATTTAAATGGTTCCAAGAATTTAGTGTAACATATAGCAACAATAAATCAAAACTCCCACTTATGAGTAGGGTATAAAAATGCTTAAAGAAATAAATATAACATAAACAATAAATAATGATTAAATAATATAAAACATAGATTCTTACCTTTTAATAACCTTATTATCATGCCAAGAGTTTCTCCTTTTCATCTCAACTTTAGGAACTTAGCTATTCATTATTCAAAGTGTAAACTTTGAGTATGAAATCAACGTGCTAATTATATTTAAATGAAGAAATGAAGAAAAAATATAGAGAGAAATATTATGAACTCAAAGGTTTGTTCATAGAATGAGGGATATCTCAATTCATTACAATGCACCCCTATTTATTGCCAAATTTGGGGAGACAACTACAAATAAAATATTATTTTTTTACACATAAGTCATCATTAGTGTTCCAAGAAATTATATTTTAATACACATCACTTTTGAAAATCTTCGCATCCGAATTTTCTTTTTCACATAAAATAAAACATGTAGATAATTGAGTTGTTTGAATTGTGGTTTTTTTTTTAACCATTTGACCAAGTAATTTGAGATATATGGTCAAAATGCTAGAGTATGGTAAAACTGCCACTCCTTTAGTAACTTTATTTGTTGCTTAATTGATCCCAATTGTGAGAAGATTTTTATCTAATTCTTGTCACCAATATTGTAGATATTATCATCAACTTTCTACAGGTCCAAGAACCATCTTAATCTCATTTGCAACGTCAAGGTTATTCTTGTTTTATCGAACCTGTAAAAATAGTAAAAACTTATAATTACGCAACAACTTATATTTTATACAATTTATTATAAACCATATAATATTTAAACATTTAATAAAACAAAAACTATATTATAAAACATTTAATTAATACACAATTTTTTTATCTTTATCACACTCCCCAACCAGCTTATTGCTAGTCCCTAGCAATTTAAGTGTTAATAGCAACACAAAACATATTGATTAATTTAAATAAAAATGTAATCGGAACTATCCAAGTGTTTAAATTAGATTTGAAAATTGTCAAAGTTATATTGAAATCATCATAATTATAATTTATGAAATAATCTGAGATGATCAATTCAAAGCTTATTTTCAGGTAATTAAATGTACATGGCCTTCAAAAATTCCTTGTAAGAGTCTCAACTTCATATCCTCACAGGTTAATAAATGTTTCAATTATGGGAATGATTTATCTCATGGAGTTGAAATTAAGATAAATGCTCAGGAAAATGGTTTAGAGAATACAGACAGACAAACGAGCCAGATTAATCAAAAGATAGGAAATCCATTGATTCAAAATCTAGTTATTCTTATTATATATATATATATATATATATATTTTGAGATTTTTTTTCATAACATCATAAAATCAGACAAAGTTTATGCTCATTGACCACATATTTATTTAATTTGTACAATATATTTCTCTCTTTCTATTTTTTTCTTCTTTCTTTCTTTCTCTTTTTTTTTATGAGAGATAAATGGGTCGTAGCATATAACTTTGAAATTACATAGATCGTCAACATTTCTCTTATTTTTTTTCAAAATAAGAACTCAAGATCTAAACAATAGATAGCCTCTTTTATGATCAATAAATGCTTCTCATCCAATTTTCTTATAAATGGGCAAACATGGTCTTTTTTATTCGGATTCCCAAGACTATTACGATGACGCTCATCTTGGAATTGTTTCCATAAACGGAGAAGTTCAATATGCACGTGTCCACTAGAATGCGTCTCAAGAGTCAATAAGATGTTATCTAAAGACTCCTTACTCAGCCAATTCTTAATGAAACCAATTTTATCTTCTCTGTTATTGGAAACATATCTCAAAGATATGCATCGTTTGTCACAAGTCCATCTTGCACACTTATGACAAACCCCGAAACTTTTGGCCCTTAGTTTTTTCGCATAAGTACTTTTTTCTAATCCATGCATATATCGAATGAGTAATGACTGTGGAACTTCTCCTCCTAATCGGACCTTCGCTTCTATTACAAGACGAATATCTTCTGGGATTCCTTTTCGCATTAGCAATCTCAATCTTTTACACCTACCAGCATAAATTTTTCTTAGAACATTTTCAGAAATAGAGGGAAAATATTTACAAATTTTTGAGAGAATTTCATCCATTTTGAAAAGAAAAGAAATGATTTTTTTTAAATTTTTGTATCAGCAATTGTGGGAAACTGATTAAACCGACTACGAGAGCCATGGAGTACCGTTATCCGCCATTTAACCGGGAAAATAAAAAGATTAAAGAAACCTGAAATAAAAACAAACAAAAATAAATGCAACACAAAAAATCAAGGATCGGAAATAGAAATAAACTCTTCTTGAAAAATTTTATTTTCTAAAAATGGTTTAACCATTTGTCCATTTACTTTAAAAACATCACCATTTTTAGGATTTTCAATATCCATAGCTCCATAAGTATACACATGCTTTACAACATATGGGCATGTCCATCTTGATCGTAATTTTTCTGGGAATATGTGAAGTCGCGAATTTTAAAGCAAAACTTTTTTACCAATCTCAAAAGATTTTCTAAGAATTGTTTTATCATAAAATGATTTGATTTTTGATTTATAAATCCTTGAATTCTCATATGCGTCATTTCTGAGTTCATCAAATTCATTAAGTTGCAATTTACACAATTTGCTAGCCTCATTCATGCTTGAATTAAAAGTTTTGATCACCCAATAAGCTTTATGTTCCAATTCCACAGGTAAATGACAATGTTTTCCGTAAACCAACCTATAGGGAGACTTATTCAATGATGTTTTAAAAGCTGTTCGATATGCCCAAAGTGCATAATTAAGTCGCAGAGACCAATATTTTCTATTTGGGTTAACAGTTTTTTCCAAAATTTGCTTTAGCTCCCTATTAGCTAATTCAACTTGTCAATTTGTTTGAGGATGATAAGAAGTAGTTACTTTGTGAGTAATACCATATTTTTTCATCAACGAAGCAAATGGTTTATTAACAAAGTGAGTTCCCCCATAACTTATCATGGCTCGAGAAATTCCAAATCTACTAAAATTATTTTCTTTCAAAAATTTGATGACGATTTTATGATCATTTGTTCGACATGGAATTGCCTCTATCAATTTGGAAACATAATCAACTGCAACTAAAATATACAAGTATCCAAACGACGGTGGAAAAAGTCCCATAAAATCAATTCTCCAAAAATCAAAGATTTCAATTTCAAAGATAGGATTCAAAGGCATTATGTTTTTTTTTAAAATCGCACCCAATTTTTGACAATTTTCACAGATCTTGCAGATTTCGTGGGTGTCTTTAAATAAAGTGGGCCAATAAAATCCACACTGCTAGATTTTTGCAGCCGTTTTCTTTGAATAAAAATGTCCTCCGCATGCTTCTGAATGACAAAATTTAATGACACTACTTACCTCAATGTCGGGTATGCAACGTCGAAAAATTTGATCTGGACAATACTTGAACAGATACGGATCATCCCAATAAAAGGTTTTTACCTCATTAAAAAATTTTCTTTTATCTTGGGAACTCAATTGCGGTGGCATTTTTCATGTCACAAGAAAACTTACTATGTTAGCAAACCAAGGTATAGTAGTAAATGAAAATAGATGTTCATAAGGAAAATTATCATCAATTGGTGCCATTTCACAAGATGATCATGTTGCTAGTCTTGATAAATGATCAGCTAAGACATTCTCGGTTCTTTTTTATCTTTTATTACAATGTCAAATTCTTGGAGCAACAAAATCCATCGTATCAGTCGTGGCTTTGCATCCTGTTTGGTCAACAAATATCTAATAGCAGAATGATCAGTAAACACAATAGTCGTTGACCCAATCAAATAAGAACGAAATTTATCTAATGCAAATATTACAGCAAGTAGTTCTTTTTCAGTTGTGGAGTAATTCATTTGAGCAATGTTTAAAGTTCTCCTTGCATACTATATCACATAAGGCTTACCGTTTTTTCTTTGACCCAATACTGCACCGACGACATAATCACTCGCGTCACACATGATTTCAAATGGTAAAGACCAATCAGGAGGTTGCATGATAGGAGTTGATGTTAAATGTCGAATGATTTTATCAAAAGCATTTTGACATTCTTGAGTCCACTCAAATGCAGTGTCTTTTGTTAAGAGGTTACAAATGGGTTTAGAGATTAAACTAAAGTCCTTTATAAACCTTCTATAAAATCCAGCATGTCCCAAAAATGAGAGAATTTCTTTAATGGTTTTTGGAGGGGGTAAATTGACAATGACATCAACTTTTGCTTTATCAACCTCGATTCCATGAGATGACACGACATGTCCCAAAACAATTCCAGAAGTAATCATGTAATGACATTTTTTTCAATTTAAAATAAGACCTTTTTCCTCGCATCTTTTTAAAACTTTTTCCAAATTTTCAAGACAATTATCAAATGTATACCCAAAAATAGTTAAATCATCCATGAAAATTTTCAAACAATTTTCAACCATGTCGCAAAAAATGCTTAGCATACATCTTTGAAATGTTGATGGGGCATTGCATAAACCAAATGGCATCCTTCTAAATGCAAATGTTCCAAAAGAACATGTGAATGTAGTTTTTTCTTGATCTTCGAGGGCAATGGGAATTTGATAATAGCCTGAATATCCGTCAAGAAAACAGTAGCAGGGATGACCTGCTACTCTTGCTAAAATTTGATCCAAAAATGGTAATGGAAAATGATCTTTTCTAGCCGCGTCATTTAATTTTCTATAATCAATACACATCCGCCAACTAGATGGGACTAAACTTGTTAACAATTCACCTTTTTCATTTTTTTATCACTGTTATGCCAGATTTTTTTGGAACTACTTTCGTTGAACTTAACCCACTTACTATCAAAAATAGGATAGATAATTCCAACATCAAGTAGTTTGAGAACTTCAGTTTTCACAACATCTTTCATGTGTGAATTTAATCTCCTTTGTGGTTGTTGAGATGTTTAAGCATTTTCTTCTAAATGAATTTTGTGTGTGCAAATTAGTGGATTAATGCCCTTGAGATTTTTTAGTATCCAACCAATTGCATTTTTATGTCTTTTAAGCATATCAACTAATTTACATTCTTGATCACTTGCTAGTTTGGAAGAAATTACCATCGGATATGTTTCATCTTCTCCAAGGAATGCATACTTTAATTCTTCTCGCAAGGGTTTTAACTTCAATATGGGTGGTTCATCTTTGTTCTCATATTTTGCCTCAAATTCTTTCTCTGATCCTGGTAACGAGTGATACCTGATAAAATCATCAAGATCAATTTCAATATTTTCTTTAACGGTATCAATTGAACAAATATGTAATTGGTTACGAGTACTCCCTTCTTGAATGTTTTCTTCCACAACAGTTTCAATAAGATTTTCATCTTCACTTTCATCTTCTTTATCATGTGGTTGCTTACAAAGATTAAAAACATTAAGCTCCAAGGTCATGTTACCAAATGACAACTTCATTATTCCATTCCTTCTATTTATAAGAGCATTAGAGGTTGCTAAAAATGGACGACCCAAAATTACAGGAATTGCATTACAAGCTTCGATAGGTTGTGTATCTAAAACTATGAAATCGACATGATATACAGAGTTATCAACTTGGACCAACACATCTTCTACCATACCTCTTGGCACTTTAATAGATCTATCGGCAAGTAAAAGTGTTACCGAAGTAGGTTTTAACTCGCCTAAATTGAGTTCTTGATAAACTGCATATGGAAGTAAATTCACACTAGCTCCAAGATCAAGCAAGGCTTTTTTAATATTTCGTTCTCCAATAATACATGAAATATTAGGACAACCAGGGTCTTTGTATTTCAAAGTATTATTATTTTGAATGATTGCACTTACTTGTTCGACCAAAAATGCTTTCTTTTTCACATTCAATTTCCTTTTCACAGTGCACAAGTCTTTCAAAAATTTGGCATATGATGGTACCTGCTTTATTGCATCTAATAAAGGAATATTAACTTTTACTTGTTTAAAAATATCATATATATCAGAATTCAAATTTGATTTTTTTGTATTTTTCAATGCATGAGCGAATGGTGGTGACACTATCTGTTGATCCTCCTCTTCGTAAGTTATGGGTTCCACTTCCTTACCCTTTGGAGTTGATTGATCATCTTTTTCACAAGGTTCAAGTATTAATTTTTCCACAACCTTACCACTGCGAAAGGTAATAACATATTTTACCTGATCCATCGGTTGAGTTCCAGAAGTTCCAGTTTGTGTATGATGATCCTTGGGATTAGGCTGTGGTTGTGAAGGAAATTTACCTTTTTCATGAACATTAAGTGCAACTGCAAATTTAGTAAGAGTATCTTTCAAATCTGTCTTGGTTTGAGCAGTTTGAGTATTGATAGACTCTTGCTTTGCAATGAAAGAATTCAATGTATCTTCCAAGTTCCTTTTAGGTGGAGGAATATAAGGTGCATAATTTTGAAAATTTTGTTGATTTTGAAGATGTGGTTGTGAAAATTGTGCAGTATTATCATTCCTCCAACTAAAATTTGGATGATTTCGCCAACCTGGATTGTAACTTTGAGAAAATGGTTCAAAATTTGGCCTTTTAAAATTGTTTAAAACATTAGCTTGTTCATGGAGACATTCTTTAAAAGAGGGTAAAGTGGGACAA
>NC_133315.1:15197683-15315142 GCF_012295235.1 Primulina huaijiensis | reverse complement strand
TTTTTTATGTATTTGTTTGTATTTAGTTCTTATTTACGTATGTACATTGGACATTTCAACTATTTGTTTTCAATTATCTATTTTTTAATATCAAATAAGTCATAATATTATACATTTAAAATCATTTGTTTTTTAA
Source organism: Primulina huaijiensis (assembly GCF_012295235.1). Lineage (NCBI taxonomy): Eukaryota > Viridiplantae > Streptophyta > Magnoliopsida > Lamiales > Gesneriaceae > Primulina > Primulina huaijiensis. The sequence goes on along the minus strand of NC_133315.1, from coordinate 15,315,006 downwards.
AATTAGAGTTGTAGTATAATCAAATTATATGCAATAATGTGGAATTTTTTATTTTCTTATTATTTATTTTTTTCATTTTCTTAAAATTTCATAAATAATTAAAAAAAACATATATAGAAATTGAAAATTATAAATCAAAAGATCTCATATTACCAAAATTTGTGTATTGAATTTATAAATTTGTCTAATATATTATTTTTTAAAAAAGTGCTACTAAAATCTTTAAATTCCCCATCATAGCTAAACTCTCTAATTCTTCTAAGATGTTCATATTTTATGAGATTATTAATATATTAACATTCATAATTGTTGATATAAATTCTTCTAAATAATTTATTAAATTCTTTACTTTCAAATATTATTTAAAAAACCCATTAAGTACGTTAGTAATAAACTCCATATTATCATATTATTATATATTTATCATGTTATTCTACTATTACATATAAAATTAATTTTTTTCATATATCTTCTTGTGATACTATAATTTATTATTTTATTAGAAATTGCAATAAAAATAAAATTGCAAAATTGAACTAAAATTATAAAAAAAATGTAGGAGAAAATGAAAAAGAAAAATATTTAAAAGTAGTATATATAAATGAATTATTTAATAAAATTAATATAAGAGTTACAATTTATTGCAAGATCAAAACCCAAAATAAGTAAATTTTTACGAACGAGCAAATTAATATGATATAAAGGAAAAACTTAACATTTTAGGAAAATCACATAATATGAAATTTGAGGTTTATTCTATTTGGAGGATAATGGGGGTAATAGGATTCTCCGTGGTGGTTTAAATCTTGAATATGTTAGAAAAAACAGGCATGGATTGACATTGAAAGGAAACCAAGAAAAATAATCGAGGGCTGAGTAATAAAACAGAACCTTTTGTTGATACTGGTAATCTTGGTCTGGTTGAGACATGATGGGATTCGTTGGCTGAGGCTGGGGAATGGAGGTAGCATGCGCGGCAGTTCCCGTAGCCTTCTTTTCATCTCTGGCCTTGGCAAATATCACTGTAAATCCATCAGCCGAGGCTGGATTATTCGCATCCCATTCACCAAATTTTGGCAGTACCCCTCCTTTTGCATGCTGCATTCATTAATGCGTATAATTATATTCCATACGAAGGGATATTCTATGATAGGACATATATATGTTTGATCATCAAGGACGACAAATTTTACCCAGCAAATGGCATCTATGTGACGGATAGTGATCAGTACAAAAATTCAAACAAACCCCATCTTTGATACTCTATGTTCTTAACAGATCTATTCCAAATGATGAAATGGAGGACGGCAATATTGATTTTCAATAACGTCATTCACATTAAAATCATTTCCATAAAATCCTCATGGAATCAAATCAACATTTGATCATCCTACAAATTAATCATCAAAACCTTTGAAATCACAGAAGGACGAAAACTTACGGACGTCATCAGATATTACAGTTTGGCCAAAGCAAATGAATAATTTGAAGGGAGAAAGAGAAGAAAGAGAGGTGGATAGGAATCAAGGACAAGTCTTTAGGAAGAAGAGGGGAAGGAAGAGCTGACCATAAATAGAATACAATAGATTAGGAAAGAGAAAAGATTTGTTGTCTTAGTAGTTGCACCCCATGAACGATCACATTTTTGCCCTTCATTATTTGAGATTGATATCCGCAGTTCTACAATAATATCCTTTTTCTATTTTCTAAACCATATCCCATTTGTACATACATTAGAACAGGTCTCGACTCTCGAATGACAGCAGAAGAAACTAGAAAATTGAAATCTGAGGAAAAAGCATCCCAAATTCCAAAATAAAAATAAAATCCTTGCGGAATTCTAACAGAAAATTTGTTTTAGAAACACGCCGAGATGAAATTACAAGAAGTAAACGTATCAAAATCGACGCTAAATCATGCCAAATCCAAAAGCATAATCAAAGCTTCGCAGCCATGAACATAAATCCAAACATATACGCGATATAAATTGAAAAATACGTTACGGGGGACACCTGGTACTCCCATTTCGCAGGAAGAGCTAAGGTGAGGAATTTCGGTGGTCCCGTAGAGGTCCTGTGTGAGGCCCGGGGATGAAGAGGGCGGGGGTGATCGCCGGTGCCATAAGGTTGCACGGACAATGAGCGGCTCCTGACAGGCTTCTAGGCGGAGGGAACATGAATGAACCGATCTTACACCGGAAGGAGAGGGATTCCGAGACTGTTCAATGTAATGCACTGTACAGTTGAAGATGGCTTAAAAGATTTGATATGTACTACTCATACCACGAATGTGCATCTTTTTTACGGTAGCTCATCACATAAGAACTCCAAAGTTAAACGTGCTTGACTTGGGGCAATTTTGGGATAGGTGACCTTGGAAGTTTCTAGGTGCATGTGAGTGAGGACATAAACACGCTGAAAAGACTCGTCTTGGTACAGTGAGGTCAGTCGTCGAATCTGGGACGTTAGATCTGCACACGGTTCAGCTAGTGGCATCGTGCAGTAACGCTCGCTTGCACCAAAATAGAGTACAAGGACGAAGATAGGGGGTTTTTGAAAACCGATCTCTCCAACTGTAAAAATATTATACTTTTTTCTAAAATAATGGTATTTTAATAAATCATATTTTTTTATTTATCATGCCTCTGACCAGAACCGGCGTGGTTAAAAAATAAAACATCAAAAATAACAAGTTTTGTGCCGCAATTTAATAAGCTAAAATCAGTCTATTTCAATGTGAAATCTAAAAAATGAAATAAATTAAATAACACAAACAATTCTTCATCCCCAGCTTTAAAATATGTCATGTTCTTCCCCTGAAAAAGAAGTAAGAAATGAGTGTTTTGTAAAAGACTAAGCAAGTGGGAGTTGATTGAAGACAATAATTAACTAATACATATACATAACGATTTCAAAAAGGACATAACATGGCATGAAACATAACTTATTATTAACATAACATAAACATATAATACTGAAATCCATCTTATTTTTTATGGTTGTATGATCAATCTCTTATACGTTACTTATCTAAAAGGTGAGAGAATATAATGATTATTATCTTATGATATTTCATAATTTTGATATCATATCAAATTCGAATTATAATAGTTTCTTTGAACATACTTGTGACGAAACAGAAAAAATGAAACATATTGAATCAATAGACTGAACACATGTCGATTGAAACAAATATATCATTGATAAGTGCAAGTTCAGTAATTAAATTACTCAATGAATTGACATGATCAAAGTGTGCGGATATCGAGCGGATTTAGGTGTTATGATAGCTGTTTATGTTATTGCATGAATCAAGCATGAACACATAACTTGCGACCAATAAAGAATAAATTCAATACCGAAAATGGAGGAATGAAGTGAGCAAGAAAGCAGATAAAATGTGCGACAGAAGTAGACGTGCGCACCAAAAAAGAAGACAGCGTGCCGCAGCGCGCGTGCAGGAGACCAGAAGCTAACGCAATCTCCGCGCGCATGCAGAAGAGCAAAGACAATGCCAGTCACTCACCTATGCGGAATCCTGCGCACACGCGCGCGACGCAGACCTGTAAGGGTTTTTTCGTGGGCTCTAGGAATTTGGATTGCAGGTATAAAGATCGAAACCTTAGCCACAAAAAGAAGGAGAGCCACAGACACGCTCAAAAAAAAAAGATAGAGAATACAGAGAAAGGGAGGAGAATGAAGAACGAAGACGAATAGCACATCTACTGGGGACAAAGTCGCAAATCTGATTCGATACTCTTCTTCTTCTTAATTTTTTAGTCGATTAATGATGTTGAAAAACACGAGTTTATTTTATCGTTTTTCATTCATGAACTAATATTAAATCTAAAGAACGACGTAGCTTGGTCGAATCTATGTTGTTGAATTGTTTATTTACATATTCAGATTTCTTCTATGTTTATTTATATTTTCCGGATCTTATTGTGTTCAATTACTTGATCAATAATTGGTGTATCATAATTATTCGAGATCTATCACTCGTGAGATGAGATTTTGAATAAGACCATAGGAAAATATATCATCGGTGTTTAAAGAGTTTTGGAGGCCTATAACTCCAACAAACTCATTAAAAGAATTGTTGCGCTATTGAAATTATTTATTGTTTGATTTTTAATATGGGTACTAAAATCGTCTTTAGATGATTAATTCCTACGCACCAGTTGGGAAATGGAGCAGGAATATTTGAAAATTCTTCGATAGTAAACGAGTGGAAATTATAGATATAAATGTCAATGCTAATTAAATATATTGAAAACCAAGTGAAATCACACATCTAGATTCTTATTCGCAGTGAATTAAAATCATTTGTGCGCTTATATATATTTTAGGTTATAACTGATCATCCAAAATTTGATTTAATTGTCTAAATAAAGTATGTTATTTTAATTGTGGTAATAAATTTATTATTAAATTGCACTCCATGTGAAAACGATATATATGCTCTACCGATTACTAAAAATTGACATCGTACACTTACAGTTAGCAAGATAGTGCAACAATTATAATCGATCAATTTAAAACATACATATTTTTTGAAACAGTAAGCTCACTTACAAAAATTTGTTTAACAAGAATTCGGTTGTAGTTGGATAACGAAATTTGTTACCTGGTTTCTGCCCAAAAATTTGTTGTTTTTTGCTAGATGGTATGAAGAAATTTCAGCAGAGTGCCCCCTATTTCTTATCGCTTATATTGCTTGAAAATATGTGCTTTTTGTGTAGCTTTGGTGTAGCTTCTCTGAGCAGAATGGGAGAGTATTTATAGGATGAAATGAGGAGCTGAATGACTGTCATTTTAATGCCATTAAAGCCTTAATTTCTACTATCACAAGTCTGAACATGGGTTGCAAATTTTAAAGTTCAAGAGGTTCAAAAACTTTGAGTTCAAGTATAGGGCGGCAATTTAGAGCTGGAAGTCGAGATGGACATGATTGAATCGGTATTTTTCCTATGGTACTGGTTGTCGGCAAAGTCATCTAGCCAGAGAAATTTTGCAGACAATCAATAAATACATTAAAGGCAGGCTTTGAAATTTTAACAATTTTGGCAAAATTGACTAATAATTTTCAAACAGAAGACAGAAGCGTGTCTTCACACGTACAAGGAGTTCTATAAATAGAGTTCTCTCTCTTCATTTCATATCATCCCTTCATCGAGTTTTTTCTCATCTTATAGCATTTAAGTGCTTAGTTCTATAATATTTGTGAGGTGTTTGTTCTCATGTATTAAGAGAGCGTGTGTTCTCTTTGAAAACACGGTGAGTGGTTGTACACCATAAAATATTATAGTAAAATAATATGAAAAAAAAAAAGAATGAATGAAGATAATCAAGAATAGAGAAATAACTATATTTTTTCAAATACATCACATTTTCTCAATATTTTTTTATCAAATCAATGATATTAAAAATCTATCAACTAGCAACTCACTATTTCACTCAATTGTATAATTGTTTAATAATAATAAATGACAATCATTATATATACATTTTTATTTGAATGAAAAAGAAAAAGATATTATTTGAAACCTACAAAAAGTTAAAACATAGCAAAAAATCATAAGATTCATTTATAGTTTCTTTAAATATTATCAACATAACACAATGATAATTGAAAATAAATTTAGATATTAACCAACATCAAATCCGACAATGAAAAAGAAACATGAAAATCAGATATGATGTAACTGCTGAAATAAATTGAACAAATAAGCAGGAATTTTTTTTAAAAAAATATAAAAAAGATATTGAATGATTCAAAAATCAAACAATGAAAATATTCAAGAAATTAAATCATGGTTTTTTACAATGATAGATAAACTGTGAAATAACATTTGTTAAAAAATTATATGTCCACATTGATTTACAAATTTACAAAATTATGTGTCTACATTGATTTACAAATTTCCGAGTTACATTAGATAACATATCATACATATAATTGAACTCTTCGGGGAGGCATAGTGGCCGATCCAAATGTCTCTAAATATAAATTTGGATCTCAATATATATTTAGTTGTGGGGAATGTTCGTTTGATTGGAAAAGTCGATTAAAAAAAACTTAATAATTATATTATTTGTTACAAAAATTGTTTTAAAAAAGCGCTATAATTTATGGCTTCTGGACATTTTCTACATTTATTTAAAAATAATAATAATAATTTTCAACATTTATCCAAACTTAGTAAGTGTTTTTTTAAGCTACAAGTTTATATCCAAACTCGCCCGAGATTCGAAGTTTAGCAAGCTTTTAATGGTTACTAGTTGAATACATGATAGAATGCCAACTAATAAGCAATACACGTGAATTGTATGCAGTACCCCTATCTCACAGCATTTTAAAATAAATGCTTAAAATGGATTACAACAATCGACTCATACGACAATTTAAGTTAATCATTTTTATAGAACGAACATGGATACGAGGCCTGGACCCGAGGCATGAGAAACGACCATGGACACAACAAATAGCCACATTTCAACGACGGAATGCACAAGATGAACAGAGTTGTTTACATCATATCTAAAGATGATACCTTCCATATATATCATGTACGTACTAATTGTAATTCATTTGCTCGCAAGATAAAGACACTCCTGGCATTGGATTATTGATTTTGAATGCCATCGTTAATCATGGCTTGCAAAAGCTTTGCTGGGATAGACAAGATTGGGACAGTACTCTTGCTTGAAAAGATTCTAGCATCCTAGAACAGATCACAGGGACATGATGAAGGCCAGCAGGTGGTTGAGTCTGACGCTTCTGAGTTTGCTAGCTCTTTCTTCTGTTCTTGGATTGAATCATTTGGATGAAGTTTGTGACCGATGATTTCTTGATGACTTGGGGCTAATCAAAGACAAGAACCTCTGTAAGCAACTCAGGCTGAACAACTTAAGACAATTATACTAGATCCAACAACTATTGGCATATTTGAAAACCAGGCAACAGATCATCATATCTCAACACATGTAACGCTTACACTGAAGAGAAAATGAGCCATTTACGGTGAGTTGTTTTGGATCTAGGAGCTGAACTGGTTGGCGTTTTCTTTCTGTGCAATATAGACATGGTAAAACAAACACTTCAGATCACTTTTTCAATATGCAATGTCAATTTATGGAGAAGAGTTCTATCGCGCACCTTCTGTTCTTTGGAGGGGTAGAAGCAGGATTTTTTGAGACCCCGTCAATGGTTCCCTGCAATTAAAAACAAAAAATATTAATGTCTCGGGATGCTTGTAATCTACAATCAAAAGAGAGAAATTGAGCTGTAATCTTCGAGAAAATGAGAATCACCACTACCGGAGTCTTTAGAGGAGCTTCGCCTTCTTGTGCTGTTGCCAAAGAACCAGGAGCAATTCCGATCATTCCCGTTTTTACGGTAGCAGAATGAGGCTCATTGTCGGGTTCTTTGGTAGGAAATAAACCATACAAATTGCACAAGTACTTGGAGAAGAACTTCTTCTTGCGTTGATTTTTCTTTTTCGGAGTCTCCAGAGAGTACTTAGTCCATATGATTTCAGCCTGTTTCTGATCCTTAGCATCTTCTGCCACAGAAAGTAAACTAGTGGCCTTTCCATTCTCCACACCATCATTTATTTCATGATCTGGGATTTTGACCATGTTCATTTTCTCATCAACAACCAAAAGGGGCTCCAATTTCAAGCTAATTCTTTGTGAACCATTAATTTTATTAGCGCTATCTTGGCCTTCCACCACTGTTCCAGTAGATTCGTTTGCAGCACTCTCTTGCTCAGCTGCCGCCTTCTGAGCTGCTTTTCTTTTGTAATGAGCCTCAAAGAAAGCTTTCTTCTGCGCCACCGATCCCGGTTTCGAGTAACTCTCGGCCTCCTCCACGTACTTCTTGTGCGAGAAGGTTGACCATTTCTCCCAAGACAAGGGCTCGTTCATAAACCTCCCAAATGACACCGAATCACCAAGAACTTCCATGTGGCCGTTCCCCTGTAAAACACCGTCAGCTCTCATTCCACACAAAACCAACCACAGATTCCAATTCTTTAACAAGAATCAAGCAGCAATTTTAAAGCCAAAGTCAAATCAACGACTCAAAAATTCTTTTATACACAAAAGAAGGATGCTTGAAGGTTCTAGTAGTACCTGTTTGGACTCGTTGTGTATGGCAGAATCATAAGAGCATCCACGCATAACACAGGCTGTATCCCCCATTCTATTATTGCCAGTTCTGCAAAGAGACAACCTCAGCAAAGTTCGAGAAAAACAAGAACAGAAACAAGATTCAATAAAAGAAAACCCGTCGTGGTTTGGTTTATATTTTTTCCCTTTTTTGTGGCAAGAGTTTAAGCTTTGCAACTTTAATTTAAAATTCAAACGAAAAGTCCTAAGTTGGGACAAGAAAGTAGGCCACACGTAGAGAAGAGTAGAAGCGTAATTTGCCCATTTATTCTATTTTTTTTAGCAATTTTGTAGGNTTTAACCTCATCCATTTTTCCATACATTTGAAAAGATCATTTTTTAAAAAAACATGATTGATTAAAGTTATTTTATAAATTTTCTTGTGACATGTCAACTAATTATTTTACTGTAAAGTATTTGAAATTATCTTCATTGCATCACATTTTTTTCCTAAAATGATAATCACAGGCTATTTTTTGTTAGTATTTGGGATTATGGAGAGATGAAATGAAATTATTGTCCTTTAAAAAAAAGAGTAAATCTCTTGTGAGACGGTCTCACGAATATTTATCTGTGAGACGGGTCAACCCTACCGATATTCACAATAAAAAGTAATATTTTTATCATAAAAAGTAATATTTTTTCATGGATAACCCAAATAAGAAATCCGTATCACAAAATACTACTTATGAGACCGTCTCACACAAGTTTTTGTTTTCTTTAAAAGAAACAAAACAAAATTAATAAAAGTGTGCCGCAATGTATGGTGAAGATAGCCCACCGAAAAGAGCCATAATCATAATGAGAGAGGTGGGGAAACTGGGAAATAAGAATGTTCGGTTGGAGTAGGAAGATGTGATGACCTTAATTAACCACCTTTATGGCTGCTACACATTTATTCAATTTATCTTTAGTATCACTATTCATTATAATTATAAAAGTTACATTAATAATTACCTTTTGTACCATGGAATATCAAGATTATTAATTATAGATTCGAAAATACATCTACCATAGTAATTATTCTAACTAATGGAAAACTATAAAATAATTACACATTAAAATAGCTAAAATAATACTACTCCAAAAATATTTCTAACTGTTTATAAACTGTGAGAACCCGCATTTCCAGCAGTAGCTAGCAAATAGCATTTAATAGAAGCTAGCAGAAGCTAACAATTCCAGCAGCAACTGATATTTCAGAAGCTGAAATTTTTCCAGCAGATAGAATCCAGCAGCAGAATAGTTCAGTAGCGCGAGATTCCAACAGACAGCTACTGATTCTGCTTATGACTTGTAACTGAAGCATTTATCATGGAATAAAGGCTGTAATGACTCATAATGTCAGATTATGGCCATTAATTGGGAGGCTAACAGTTAGAATTTCACCTATAAATAACACCCTAAAATCTCTGAATTGGAGTTATCACATGAAATTCGAGTTAAGAGAGTGCCTTTGTTCATGCAGAAAAATCCAGTAGCGAGAGCAAGCAACTTGCAGACTTCAATCGAAACTTCTAGCAAATTACGGTAAGTAGGCTTATGTATAAATATCTTGAAATCAGTTTGATGACTTTTGTTTTGAAGCGAAGTATATATATTTTTTATTTCTGATATCTGATTTTTGAAACACTGAAACTTCTGAACATTACTGAATTCTGATTTCTGATTACTGGTATCACCCCTTAGAGGAGAACATATAGAGGACTGATATCAGTTTAGCCATGAAATTCACAAACGTGTTCAATGCTTACTTGCTAAATTTCTGATTTCTGTTCTGAATACTGATTTCTGAATACTGATTCATGTTCTGAAAATAAAAGTTCTGTATATTATTTGTATTACTGTTTCTGTTCAAAATGATTTCGAAAACTGGGAGTTATTCACGCCCCCTCTTACTGAGTGACGATCATATCACTCACCCACCAAACACATCTCAGATAAGAACGAGGAAGAACTGTTAGAAGAAGAAGAACAGAACCAGTTCTAGGGCTGGTGAAGAAGACTGAGATTTTTCAGTTCAAATTTATGTGTGTTTTCTGCTGCATCTGTTAAGGCATTGTTATGTTTGATTTTACATTTCCGCTGTAAAAATTTAGTTATTTGAGTTTGTATCAGACATCGAATTATTCAGTATTTATGAATAAAAGACTGGTTTCTGAATTTTGTACTTTTGAGGCTTGTTGTTTTCGAATGTAAATTGGAGAGCAACGCCGGTATCGACCAACCTCGTCTCTGGGGCGTGACATAAACAATATAATTAAAAAATAGCAGGTCTCTTCATGTTCATATTTACAATAATTAGTTATATTTTTGGTATAAAAATAATATTTTTTTCATGGATGACCCAAATAGAAGATATATCTCACAAAATTGACACGTGAGACTGTTTCATGAAAGTTTTTGTTATAGAAAAATCATGTCATAATATCGATATAAATTCTCGATCATATATATCACATATCTTATACTCTATTATGTATAAAGAAATAAAAAATGTGAAGATTAGAGACAAAAGTTATGATATAACCAGTTGTAAATTAAAAACACTTTTCATAGATTAATATCTCCCTTTCCCCTTAGGGTTGACATGTGAGGCGTCTTTCTATCGAGGGATTTATTTTTCTTCGATTTTCAACCAGAGAGGTTTTTATCAATGGATTCCGGGAAAATTGCAAGACCTTGAAGCTCTCTTTACGCGATAGAGACGAGCCGGTTATTATTCTAACTGACTTGGCTTATTTAGGAGTACAAATTCTGGATTCATGTCGTGGTTAAAGTGCTCTCATCCAAAGCGGTGAATCGTGAGACGTTTAAGACCCAAATGCAGGTATAATTGTGATGCGTTTAAGACCCAAATGCATGTATACTTCCTTTCCACGTGCACTTGCCCTCGATATGCATGTATTACCTAGACTCTAGTAATGACACTAAAACAACCAAAAAACGCATGATTACGCTCGACAACTAAGATAATTCATAACAAATAATAGGATAATTTGAGTGAAAAAGTTGCACTCATCAATATCGATCATTGACATTCTATGCTTGATGGTCCCCAGGACTTTTTTTAAGCATTTAATGGTTTTTAAAGCTCCGATTGGTCTCCAAATTAAAGGCCCTTGGATATGATACTCAATGAAATGCCTATATGGATTCAATGTCATATTATACTACAAGGTTGCTCGAATTAGAGTTATGTTAGATGTTACTAAGCCTCTAAGACAAGGGTATGAGTTCAATTAGAGAACTCTCAAGATGAAAAAGTGGAAGGGATTGGCACGTGGTAATCCAAATATTTCTTGGGAGAATCTGGAATCTTCTTCTACTATAAATCGAGGTAAAAGTCCTATAAAAGTTCAGGATGCCCCTAATGTTATTGTTAAAAGACCACGACCTAGCATTGCTTCTGGCTAAGAAGAGACTGTTATTCTGGCAGAGAATGCCTCGATCCCCATGAGTTGCTTGATTTGGAATGCACAGAGGCTTGGAAACCAATATTCACTCCGTGAATTAGGACTTCTTATTGCCGAAAGAAACTTTTCGTTATTTTTATCTATTAAACCGATCTACTAGTTTCTCAGTGTCGTTGGTGGAAGAGTGGATTTCAAATTGCTAGTCTTTATTTTGTTGATTGTAACCATTGTGGTAGGAGCCTTACATTTATTTATATAGAACCATATGAAGTTCAGATTCAATCGTGTTCATCTGGTCACATTGATTGTTTTGTCAAGAATGGATAGAATCAATGGCGTTTTATCGGCTTCTATGGTAACACAATTGCATCCTTACGTAATCATTCTTGGCAACTTCTTCGATGGCTAGCCGGTATTCATGAACTCAAATACGAGTTGCTCTACCAACTGCGCTATATTCTTTAGTGCTTGTGATACATATTTATAGTGTATATGAAAGGGTTGTTGATCATAAACATACAAGAAATTAATATATTGTGTGTATCAGAAGTTAGTGTTGTACTCTGATGTTGTCAACACGAGAACACAACATGCAGTAGACATTAATTATTTAACACACAAGTATAACTTGAATAAATAGGGGCCGGATTTAAATTAAACTTGTGCAATGTCTCATGGCAAAATCAATAAAAAAAAATATGTATACCATTTACACCAAAGCAATACTAGTGAGCATAACAAAACCAAATTTCTTGACACTCCAAGGAATTAAAATGTTTCAAAATAAACCAAACTCAAAACTAGATGTATAAATTGAAGTTGCTTAAAAACAATATAAGAACACTCTTCGATCAATACTCTGCGTAGTATTGTTCTGCACAGCAATTTTGTGAATCAAGCACACAAAGTCTTCACACAAAAATCTCTAATACTGAACTTGTGCAAGTTCGTAAAAACTCCAGCAGCTACGTAAAAGTCCTCTCCAAAAGTCGTCACGTTCTTCTCTCAATATTTCATATATATAGATCTTCATATCTTGACCTAATTATCTTTCTATAAATCAAATCCTACAAACATGAAAACAAGAGTTTATTAGGAATGAAACTCTATTCAAATATAAGATACTATATCTTAGGGATAAATACCAAAAACAAATCATTTAGGATAAATGCAAAGATTAAATTTTCTATGAATAACAAATTAGTCTAGAAATACAAAATCTTAAAATTATATAAAAGGACAAAATTAATTCGGATTACAATATTCCTTTCAGTATATAATTATTGTCAGGATCAATATTCTATGATCCAACATCATAAATTTTTGAACAAATCAAACACTTATTGAGATAGGGAAAACTCTCCCTTGGTTGGTTGGCGGGGATTTTAACGAGATTTTATATGATTATGAAAAGTTTTGGAGTGATACCCCTGGAAGAGCCCGGGTCATGGATGACCCGAGACATTAAATAGGTCACCCGAATTATGGTAAGTTTGCAGCAGGGGTTTGTGAGTAGCCAGGCAGGTGAATGCCCGAGACTTCATCACCCCGGGCTACTAGAAGCTTGAGCTTTCAGACAAGCTCTCGGGTGAATGTCTTCTGCCCGGGATACCTCAAAAGTAGCACCTCATTCGAGTGAACAAATATGAGATGCCTTGTGTTTGCTAATCATTACTGTCAGAATTACAGGGGTTTGGCGTGTAAAAAAAGTTGTCAGAAAATAGGATATGTGCAACCATCTTTCCTTAAGTAGTAAGTTGGCACTGACAACGAGGTAATCATGGATTCCTTTCCAATAAATAGCATGTTTGACTTACATTCCAGAGATTGGCATATGCATATATTCACTCTCGTATATTTTCTACAATATTACTACAATATTCTCTCAAAACACTTCACTGACTTGAGCGTCGGAGTGGTCACGTTGAAGAATCTTCCGGCGCCCATTAACATTCTTTCTTTTTTGAGAGTGTAGGTCCAGGTATTTGGGCAATCATCTACATCTAATTAACTCGACCTAGTGTAATCGTCCACTAAGCTCTCACCCGATTAACTCGGTCATCATCATTGACGCCGTCTGTGGGAAATCTCGATTTAAGACGTTGATTATGGTTTCCATAAGAAAAATCACAAGGAGGGACAATGCCTCTGACTCGGAGGTCCCTCAGGATGGTCAGCCTCAACCGACCATTGGATTAAACCAAGAGCAACTTACTCAAATCATAGCTGCAGCCGTCCAGAAAGCTGTGGTGGAAAATTTACCTCCTGGTGACAACCAGGTACAACACCAAGAGGGGACGGAAGAGAAGTCTTCCCCTCCAGAAAAAAAACGAAGAGGCAGAAAGTTTGCCAGAGTGTTATAGGGCCCCAACTATGGCCGAGGAGCTAGAAGATTTGAGGAAAAATGTTAAAATGCTGGAAGGACAAGCTGGATCTTCATGTGTTCCCCGAGCCCAGCCGAAAGGATGTCATTTCTCTTCCCACATTATTAATAAGAATTTTCCTGCCCATTTCAAGTCGGCAAGCATCAGGTAATATTGTAAGGTTCAGGAATTTAATTCACATAACCTGAATGCATGCAATATAAGATTTTTATTTTTAATTATGTGTTTAATTATTTTTATGCATTTTATGCATAATTCATGCATGATAGGATTTATTTCATGAAATTTTCATAAGTTCATGCATTAAGGTTTCTAGGTGCATTTCACGCTCGAACGAGGAACGGAGACCGGAGAATTTTCAGGAAAATTATTTTAATTACATGATTAATTTTTATTAATTATTATAAGGTGTTTTTAAGTGTATTTTTAAAAAAGAGTTTTTATTGAGTATTTTTACTCGCAAGATTTTATTTTTAACGGTACGTAAATTTTATCGAATCGGGGGACTTTTTGAGGGTTCGGCTAATATTTTCAAAAACTTTCCAACACGAAATACTTTTTGGGAGTGCGCGAGGATTTAATGGGCCTAATTTTAAGCTTTTTGGGCTTAAAAATCTTTTAAAACTTTTAAAATGCAATTGTGGCCCATTAACTAATTATTATCTATATAATTAAGCACCTAAAAAACTAATTAAGCTAAAACTAATTCTCAACCAGCCGACACCCACCCCTTAGCTCCCTTTCTTCTCGATTTTCTCACCAACAGCCTCAAGAAGATCTCAGCCATAGCATCTTCTTCAAGGAAAACAATCTCCGGTGCTCATCTCTTCATTCTTCTCGCTCTTTCACATCATAAGGCACTCATTGTATTCTTCTTTACGCATCATACACATATTATTTACTAATGAAGTTGTTCTTGTATTCAAACTTTCGATCTACCCTTGTTCATGAAAGATTTTCAAGTTACATGTATTTTCTGTTGGCTTTAAACCCAGAGAACGTACGTCCAAATGAAAGAAGAAAAAAACAATATTCACTGTTGAACTTTGAGAGACCCAACAAGGAGTTCTATTCATGATAATGAAATCTACCTACTTACAGTGCATTTATACTAAAACAACGAAACAGAAACCATAAAAATCAGGAAACCAATATACGAGAATCTCGCACATTGAAACAGAAAGATAACACGAAAGAAAATTGTAGCGGGTTGTTTCCACCTTTCACTCGATCGGGATTTGGACTTATGCAGCTTGATCTTTATCTAGATTATCTGCTCACATTACTCCCCCTAATCCTGACTTGGCTCCAAATCACGAACTCCAAGTAGCCGACGCATGGTAGCTAACTTCACTCCAGACAACGCTTTTGTCAATGAATCAGCCAGCTGTTCTCCAGTGTTGACAAACTCCACCACAATCTGTCCCTTCTCAACACATTCTCTGATAAAATGAAACCTTGTATCTATGTGCTTACTACGACCATGAAATACTGGATTCTTCATAAGGGCTATGGCAGACTTGTTATCAACAAATAAAGTTATCGGCTTTGGCTCTATATCGGTTAACTCACCAACAAGACTCCTTAACCACAGAGCTTGGCAGGCCGCATCTGTTGCTGCCATGAACTCAGCTTCACAATATGAAAGTGCCACCGTTTTCTGCTTCTGTGAGTTCCAGGACACCAAATTTTCATTAAAGTAGAAATCCATTCCACTTGTGCTTTTTCTCCCATCGCGATCACCAGCTAAGTCACTGTCCGAATATCCGAATATACCAAATTCCTAGGGTCCCTTCACATAAGCAAGTCCAAAATGGATTGTGCCTCTCAAATACCTGAGGATCTGCTTAACCACCTTGTGATGCATTATTGTAGGCCTGTCCATGTATCTGCTTGCCATTCCTACTGCGTATGAGATGTCTGGTCGTGTGTGTAATAAGTATCTGAGACAACCAATGATACGTCTAAACTCTGTGGCATCAACTGGAGTCCCTTCCAAGTCTTTGTGTAGCTGCGTCTTGGGCTCCATCGGATACTTTGAGGCATTGCAATCTGCCATTTTGAACTGAGACAAGATTTTCTTAGCATAGGCTGATTGTTTAAGTAATGTTCGACCCTTTTGTTGTTCCACCTCAAAGCCTAAGTAATAGCAGAGAAGACTCAAGTCACTCATTTCAAATTCTGTCATCATTTGCTGCTTGAACCTTTTGATTTATTCGACGCTTCTTCCTGTTACAATTAGGTCATCAACATATACTCCAACAATCACTCTTGCTTCTCCTTTACTTCTTATGTATACTGCTTGTTCTTGAGTACATTTCCTGAAGCCTAGCTCTTTTAGGCTCCTATCCAATCGAATGTTCCAAGCTCGTGGAGCTTGGCGTAATCCATTGAGGGCCTTTGACAACCTATACACCTTATGCTTCTGGTTTTGTACTTCAAACCCTTCTGGTTGGGTGACATATACTTCTTCTTCTAATTCACCATTAAGGAACGCAGACTTCACATCTAGATGGTGTACCTCCCAACTTTGATTTGCAGCAAGTGCAAGAATGACTCGAATAGTGTCAAGTCTAGCTACAGGTGCAAATACCTCTTCGAAATCAATGCCATGCTTTTGTACGTAGCCTTTAGCCACCAATCTTGCTTTGTGCTTAACGACCTGCCCATCTGAATTTTTCTTTAGTTTGAACACCCACTTTAGGCCGATGGGTTTGTGGCCTGATGGGAGCTCAGTTAGGGTCCAGGTGTTGTTTTTTTCAATGCATTTTAACTCCTCCTTCATTGCTTCGTACCAGCCGGTTTCGATTACAGCTTCTTGGTAACATGTTGGTTCTTCAGACACCACCATCACCTCATTCTCTTCTTCATCGATAGCAACTACTTCCTCAGTATTGGCATAAATCTCATCAATTGACCTAAAACGGATAGGTCTGTCTTGGGACTCAGGGGTGATGGTCACCAGGGGCGATGTAGCCTCATGAGTATTTGACGGAAGTGTAGGTGAACATAACATTTCTTCCGCTGGTGGTGTGACATCTTCAGCGTCTGCATCATCAATCGATTCATCAGAATAGAATACATCCAACATGATGAGCTCTGACGACGGCCCTTCATTACTAACTCCTGCATTCCATGACCATTTGAGATTTTCTTGAAAGATGACATCTCTACTTACTTGCAGCTTGCTATGGCTTGGTTCAAATAGGCGGTGAGCTTTGCAACCTTCCTCTACACCCAAATATACCACGGGCGAGCTTCTGTCGTCAAGTTTCTTGAGATGCGAAACTGTGTTTTTCGCATATGCCACACAGCCGAACACTCTCAGGTGTGCGAGGTGAGGCTTTCTTCCCATCCACGCTTCAAATGGTGTGCGCTCTCCCAGTGCCTTAGTTGGGAGACGATTCAGCAGATAGACATCTCCTCAGAATTTCGCAGGTACATGCATGCTTTTGAGTAGAGATCTTGCCATGGCCATCACTGTGCGGTTACGGCGTTCCACAACACCATTCTGTTGCGGTGTGTAGGGAGCTGTGAGGTGCCTGTCAATCCCTTCGTCTTCACAGAAGCGGGTGAACTCAGTGGATAGGAACTCGCCACCGCGATCCGTCCGGAGTGTTTTGATCTTGTATTCAGTCTTGTTCTCTGTCAGAGACTTGAACTTCTTGAATTTCATGAAAGCATCCTTCTTTGCTGCCAATACATACACCCACATCCACCTAGTGAAATCATCAACAATTAAAAGAAAATACTTATTACCACTGAGTGTACATGGTGAGATTGGCCCACAAATATCAGCATGGAGGAGTTCCAGTGGCTTCTCTGCTCTGTATTTTGTCTGGTACGGGAACTTCAACCTTGGATGTTTGGCTATCACACACCCCTCACATAACTTGTTTGGCTGGGTTAGCAATGGCACACCAACTGCCATTTTCTTCTCCCCCAAGAGCTTCAAGTCATGGAAGTTGACATGGCCGAGTCTCGCATGCCATAACCATGCTGGGTCATCTAGGCTTGTTAGGAGACAAATCTGCTTGAATGTCTTTAACTGTATCTTGTACAAGCAGTTTTGTGTTCGCTTCACCAACATCAAGAGCTTCCCACTCCTGTCAAACACCTTCATGGTATCTCCTCACATGTGTACCTCGTTCCCGTCTTCTGTCATTTTTCCAAGACTTATAATATTACTACAAAGTTTGGGAATGTAGTATACCTCTTGGAGAACTTTCTGATCGCCGTTCTTGCAATCAAACACAACCGTCCCCTTTCCCATGATCTGGATAGTTGATCCATCGCCGAACTTCACCCTCCCGGTGACAGCTTCATCCAATTCTTGGAACTTATCGCGATGCCCAGTCATGTGATTGCTTGCACCATTGTCAAGGTACCAGATGTCTTCATTTTCTCCATTCTTGTCACCACGGTACATCTCTGGTAATAACCTCTCTTCGCTGAGTAGTATAGCATCCTGCTTTTCACGCCTAGTGTGCGTTACCTCCTGGGACACGGCCATCAACAGTGCTGGTTCTTCATCGGTGGCGCGAGTGAGATGAGCTTCATCGTCACGACGCTTGCTGCGGCATTCAGACGCATAATGTCCCATTTTCTCACAATTGAAACACTTTATGTGACTCTTGTCACGAGTACCACTGTTGGTGCTGCTATTACCTCCTGTATTGTCCTCGTCCACGCCATTTGCCACGATCAGGGCCGCTAGACCCCCGCCCCTTTCCTCCTAACGAGGTGTCACTATTACTCCCCTTCTGTCGTGCTTGCCATTCGGCATGAGTGAATAAAAGTTGACCCTCAGTACTGTTGGTGTTGCCACGTAATCGCATTGTT
This sequence comes from Primulina huaijiensis, assembly GCF_012295235.1. Classification (NCBI taxonomy): domain Eukaryota; kingdom Viridiplantae; phylum Streptophyta; class Magnoliopsida; order Lamiales; family Gesneriaceae; genus Primulina; species Primulina huaijiensis. The sequence goes on along the minus strand of NC_133315.1, from coordinate 15,296,193 downwards.
CGTTCCTCATATGCCTTTAATCGCCCTATAGCTTCTTCGAATGGCATGGTCTCGAGGTCGTAGAACTGTTCGATCCCGGCGACGATGGGAAAGAATTTCTCAGGAACGGAGTCGAGCAGCTTCTTGACCAGAGAGGAGTCTTCAAGTGTATCACCAAGAGTGGAAAACTTGCTGTTTATTGCACTGAGTTTTCCTGCGAATTCATCAATTGTCTCGGTCTCCTTCATCCGAAGAGCATCAAATTCGCTCTTTAGTGTCTGTACACGCGCCTTCTTGACTCGATCACCACTCAGGTACTTCGTCTTGAGGCTATCCCAAGTATCCTTTGCTGTCTTCTTCTTTGCAATCTGGAGAAGGATGTCTTCTGGAACGCACTGCAAGATGTATGCCCGCGCTGCCTTATCCTTTTTTCCATACACTCATGCTCCTTCAGTCGGCTCCACCGCCTCCCAAATTCCTTGGGCATCAATAATCGCCTCTGTCTTTATCGCCCATGTTGCATAATTGTGGGGGGGTCAGCATTGGATAATGAAACGACACTCCGCCGTTCTCTTTCGCTGTATTCTGGTGGATAATCGACATTTAAGTGAAGTTGTGAATACTTGGACGTTCAACACGCCGAGCTCTGATACAAAAATGTTGGCTTTAAACCCAGAGAACGTACGTCCAAATGAAAGAAGAAAAAAACAATATTCACTGTTGAACTTTGAGAGACCCAACAAGGAGTTCTATTCATGATAATGAAATCTACCTACTTACAGTGCATTTATACTAAAACAACGAAACAGAAACCATAAAAATCAGGAAACCAATATACGAGAATCTCGCACATTGAAACAGAAAGATAACACGAAAGAAAATTGTAGCGGGTTGTTTCCACCTTTCACTCGATCGGGATTTGGACTTATGCAGCTTGATCTTTATCTGGATTATCTGCTCAAATTTTCCTTGCATTCTCGTTTGTGCTCACATTTTTTTCTCAATTTGTGTGTAAGGGGGTTGATGTATGGAATCATCAGAAGCTGTTGATGTCGAGAGGGATGAGGATTAATACCTGGAGTCGAAGCTTGATAGATCTAAGTGTGATTTATTGAGGGTTGTTCGGTGTTGGTGCGTGTTGAGGGGGTAGAAATGGGTTCGATCGAGGTTAGGGAGGACTCGGCTGTGCATGGGCTCGAACCCAGCCATGTCTCAGTCCTTGTAAAGTCTGGTATGATGTTAACAGTGAGCCATAGGTACTTGGTCAAGGGAAAAATCTCGGTCCTTGGAGACATAGCTTGATCGAGAGATGGTGCGAGAGGAGTGATCAGTTCCTACGTTTAGTTTGTACAGTAGCCTTTTTGCTTGGTTTTGGCTTAGTTTAGAAGGGACATTAAGGTCCTAATGGTGAGTCTTAAAGGCTGGACAGGTGGTGGTATAAGGGGGGACCGAAGTCTGTAAGAGTAGGAGCCATGGGTAGTTTGATGATTGCACAAAAAGGGGGGTGGCCGAGATTTTTACTGAGGAAAGTAGGTAGTGGCCGAAAGATTATGGATTTAAGGACATAATTTAAGTAGTAAATGTTTTAGAATGAGTGGTTTAAGTTATGGTTCAAGTTGGGAAAATTTTGGTTAAGTTTCGAGTCGATTCGGGTTAAAACCGGGACCCATGTCCAAGTTTCAAAATGAATCGGCTAAGTTATGAATTGGACTCGAGTTTACATCTAGGAAGGCTTTTAAAAATTTTTTAGGACATTTTAAGGAGTTTGTTAAGTTTCGGGTCAATTTTAGAGGTCAAGAGGTGAAACGATAATTTTTGGGTTTCCAGGAGCAAAATGGGGATTTTGCACTCGGGGTGAGATTTTGATCCTGACAGCACCCTGAGCACAAATTTACGATATTTTAAATGTTTATGCATCATGTTTATGATTTTTACGCAATTATAATAAATATGTTGCAAGTTTGGTCTAAAGGAAAAGTTACGTATATACATGTTTTATTAAGTGGTGAATATGATGTTATTTTTGAAGGATGGAAATTGGTTGTGACTGATGATGTATATGTATACGATGACATGAGATATGATGAGTTGAGGCCAAGGCTCAGTGGATAGATAATGTTGTCGCTGATGTCCCCACCGTCCGGTACCGTGGTTATACGTAGATGGATCCATCGATAGAGCTGATATGATAAAGCTGATACGAAAGTCATAACTAACGAACTGAATTCAATTAAATAGAAAATGTTTACGTATATGATTATATGAGATGACATGCTTTGACACGACATGATTTTACACGAGACGTTTATGTTCAGGTTTTTAAGCTCATGAAAGTTATGTTGAGTATGATATTTTTCACTGCTGTGTGCCTGTATATGTACTCGTTATTCCTGGTACAGGTGTATTGAGTCTTTAGACTCACTAGGCATGTGTGATGCAGGTGAGCTTAATGATGAGGAGACTGGAGGTGCCGAACTATGAGTATGCAGACCTGGTGAAGTGACACGACCCGAGGACCACATGTTTTTCCGCATTATGATTTACGAGTTTTGAGAGGAGTTAAACATTTTCATACGTTGATGATTTTAAGATTTTTACTCATTTATGGTTACGTACGATTTTGGACGAGTTTGGTTAATTTAAACTGCACTATTTTTACTGTCAAATATTTAAGGTCATTTTTACATGTTATATTTTTCTGAAGAGCGCATGCATGCGAAACGTTTAAATGTTATTTTGAAAATGCGAGCTTTTATTTAAAAAAAAAAATATTTCCGCACTTTTATAATAGTAGACGTTACAAGTATGATGGTAGTTCTGATCTAGAAGAACACTTGACTCGATTTGAGAATATGGCCATGGTACATTGTCATGGTGATGAGATCAAATGTAAAACGTTTTTGACTACGTTGGTGGACTCTGCCCAACGATGGTTTGATAGATTGGAGCCCCGGAGCATACGAAGTTTTGAGGAGTTCAAGAGGGTATTTTTACAACATTTCAGTAGCAGTAAGAGGTACAAGAAGACTAATCTCAGCCTATTTTAAATCAATCAGGGCCAAGATGAATCATTGCGGATTTATATTCGCAAATTTAACAAGGCGACACTAGAGGTACCATCATGTGCCCCCGAGACAAAAACTACTACCTTCACGCAGAGATTGCAAGAAGATGATTTCTTCCGATCATTAGTAAAAATACTACCCCGGGACTTTGAAGATTTGTTGTCCAGGGCAGAAAAATATATCAACATGGAGGAGGCGCAAAAACAGAAGAGGGAGGCAGCGAGAAGAGAGAGAGGCGAGAGGTCAGGGATACCAAAGGAGCAGATCTCTAGAGGAAGTTCTCTGGGGAGTTTTTCTCAATACACCCCCATGAAGCATTCAAAGAGTCACGATGTTCATCTTTGTGACGAGAAGGAGGCTGATTTTTTAACATATCTGCCTCCCTTTGTTCAAGGAATTGATAAGAAATTTTGTTCATTTCATAACGAGTGTCATCATGACACAAGCGAATGCAGGATATTAAAGAGGGAATATCCTCGGACAAATCCTGAAGAAACCAAACCGGCATTTAAGTAAGTTAGGAGACCCCCCTGGGTACCCCGGAGCTCGGACAGAGATATTACCTCTTGGAGTCTAAGAGATATTTGGGAGTAGACATCTCCAAAAGAGAATAGGAGCCAACTATCAGCTTTGGGCCCCGAGATTTACAAGGCATTTGCTGGCCACATAATGATGCTCTGATCATATTTGCCAAGATTGTCAATTATGATATCAGGAGGGTGTTCGTTGATTCAGGTAGCTCTGTTAAGTTTTTATTTCAGGAAGCTCTGGATCAGATGGATCTAAAGAATCATAGTTTGGAACCCGTGGAGACAGCACTCCTTGGATTTGCTGGACATAGTGTCCACCCCCGAGGAGAAATCATGCTCCCCATAACTCTGGGATCTGGGGAGCTAAGGAAGTCGATAATGACCATTTTCACTATGGTCAATGCACCATCATCTTACAATGTTATACTAAGGAGGCTATCTATGAACGTCTTCAATGCAGTAGCTCCCACCTATCATCAGAAGATCAAGTTCCCAGTGAAAGAAAAGATTGGAGAGGTGCGGGGTGATCAGCCCTCTTCTCGAAAATGTTATGCAGAGACAATCCGAGTAAAGAAGAAGAGGACCAGGAGGAATGGTGGTAACCAGGTGTTGCGAGGGGAAGTTAGTGTGGTGGAAGAAGTGCAGGCCATCGCAGAAGAAGAGCAGGAAGAAGTAATTTTGATTCCTGAACTTCCAGGGAAAACCACAAAAATTGCCCAGGATCTGGATCTTTCCACCCGAGCACAATTGTTAGAATGCTTACAAAGGAATGTGGATGTTTTTTCGTAGCCCCCAGTAGAGCTTGGGGGCATTCTAGACTATGTGGCCGAGCACAAATTGAATAGCCTTCCAAATGCTCGGCCAGTGGTGCAAAAGAAGAGGCACTTTGGACCACAAAAACATAAAATAATTGCAGACCAAGTGGAGGAGCTTTTGAAAGCTGGCCAGATTCGGGAAGTTCAATTCCCAACTCGGCTCTCTAATGTGGTGCTGGTCCAAAAGGCTACGGGTAAGTGGAGAATGTGTGCTGATTCAAGATATCTAAACAAAGCGTGTCGATTGTTACCCTCTGCCGAGGATTGATCAACTACTAGATTGTACTTCTGGCTATGAATTGTTGAGGTTCATGGATGCCTACCAGGGGTATCATCAAATCCCCCTGACTAAAGACGAAAATCCCCCTGGCTAATGATGAGCAAGAAAATGTTAGCTTTATAACTTCTGGCGGTACTTTTTGTTACACTGTTATGCCGTTTGGTTTAAAGAATGCATGAGCCACATATCAACGCTTGATAGATAAGATCTTTCGAGGACAAGTGGGGAGGAACGTTGAAGTTTATATGGATGATATTCTGATTAAATCAGAAAAGACATCATTTCTTATTACTGTTCTCGAGGAAACTTTCTCAACTTTGAGGAAGTATGGGGTAAATTTGAATTCATCCAAGTGCAATTTTGGGGTCCGGAGTGGAAAATTCTTGAGTTTTATGGTAACAAAAAGAGGGATAGAAGTCAATCCTGAGAAAGTCAGAGCCATCGCCGAGATGACATCTCCTCGGTCAGTAAAAGAAGTGAAAAAATTGACTGGGAGAATTGATGTCCTGTCTCGTTTCATTTCTCGATCAGAACACCAAAGCTAACCATTTTCCAAATTCTAAGAAAAGCCCAAAGGTTTGGGTGGGATGACAAGGCTGAGCAAGCCTTCCAGGAATTAAAGAAACATCTAGACGAACTGACCGTTTTGGTGAAGCCGGGGTTGGGAGAAAAATTGTTGATTTATCTATCATCCACTGATTGTGCTGTCAGTTCAGTCCTTATTCAAGAAGTGGGAGCAGATCAGAGGTCGGTCTATTATGTGAGTCATGATTTGAGAAGACCGGAGCTGAGATACACGGAATTGGAAAAAATAGCTCTAGCAGTGATAATAACGGCAAGAAAGTTGAGGCCTCATTTTTTGTCACATCCCATCGTAGTCCTCACCAACAGTTCATTGGAAAAAATTATGACTAACCCGGATATCTCGAGAAGACTGGTCTAGTGGACAATCGAGCTAGGAGAATATGACATCACATATCAGTCGAGAACAGCTATAAAAGCCCAAGCTCTGTCTGATTTTCTTACAGAAATGGTACAACATGACAAGAAGAAGTATGGAGAGTGTTTGTGGACGGGGCGGCGAGTAAAGAAGGCAGTGGAGCAGGAATTGTTCTCATTTCTCCTACTGAGGAAAAAATTAAAGTGGCAATAAAGCTATATTTCCGGGCATCAAACAATGAAGCTGAGTATGAATTTGTGGTGTTGGGAATGAAGACTGCCCACGAGGCTGGAGCCACCCGCATCATTATTTATTCAGATTCTCAGCTGGTCATCCAACATGTTAAAGGCTCATATGAAGTTCGAGAAGGGAGAATGAAAGAATATTTGAAGGTTATACAGGGGTTATCTGAGTATTTTACTGATTGGAGTGTAGAGCAGATCTCTAGAGAGGAGAATGCTAAAGCTGATGTCTTAGCCAAAATGGCTTCCTCTCTGATAAGTGAAGGCGAAGGCGGTGTTATTCAAAGTGCCCGGTTAGTTTCATCCATAGAAACCAACCCGATCATTGTTCCTGAAGATTCTTGGAAGACCCTTCTGCTCAATTTTATCCTTGTGAGTAAATTGCCTGAAGATCCTCAACTAGCTCAATGAATTAAAAGGTAAGGGCCTCGTTTTAGTATTATCAATGGAGAATTGTATCAGTGATATTTCCATGGTCCTCTGTTGAAGTGTCTATCCGGGGAAGAAGCTGATTATGTTCTAAAAGAAATTCATGAGGGCAGTTGTGGGGACCACCTGGGTTCCATAGCCCTCACCAGGAAAGCCTTACTAGCTGGATTTTGGTGGCCCATTATGAGCATTGATGCCCGAGAAATTGTCTGAATTTTTGAAGGATGCCAGAGACATGGTAATTTCAACCATAACCCGGCTTCACTCATGAAGCCTATTCGCGTGTCTTGTCCCTTTGATCAATGGGGACTAGATATTGTGGGTCCTTTCCCAATGTCCCAAGCACAAAAAAAGTTCTTGTTGGTGGCAGTAGATTATTTCTCCAAATGGGTAGAGACCGAGCCATTGGCCAAAATTACTGAAGCTGAGGTATTAAGATTTTTATGGAAAAATATTGTTCGCAGGTTTGGGTTTCCCAGAAAGATGATATCATACAATGGCCGACAATTTCAAGGAGGAAAGATTGCATCATGGTGCAAAGAAATGAAAATTGTTCAATCTTTCACATCAGTGGCCTACCCCCAGGCCAACAGACAGACAAAAGTTACTAATCGCGTGATTGTTCAAGCTTTGAATGTCAGTTTGTAAGGAGTTGGAAAGGACTGGGTAGAAGAGTTACCCAATGTTCTGTGGGCTTACCGAACCACTCCACGAAATTCTACCAGGAAAACTCCTTTTAGTCTTATCTATTGATCTGAAGCCGTATTGCTAGCAGAGATCGGACAAACATCAGCCCGAATTCAAACTTACCCAAAAGAGAATGACATGGTCTGGGCTCAAGAGTTGGATGTGGTAGAAGAAAAGAGGGAGAGGGATGCCATCAGAATGGAATCTTATAGGGAAAGAGTTGTCAGAGCCTATAATCAGCGAGTACAGCCCAGGGAGTTTCAAGTAGGAGATTTGGTTTTGAAGAAAGCCAACCCAGCTGGAGAAGTAAGTAAATTGGAAGCCAAGTAGGAGGGACCTTACAAAGTGATTAAAAGGCTCAGTACAAGAGCATTGTATTTAGAAGATAGCCAGGGTAGATCTTTGAAAAGACCCCGGAATGCTTTTCACTTGAAAAATATTATGCTTAAAGTGTACTTATTGTTCGAAGTGATAATGAAATTATTTTCTTCTCAAAAAGTACGAAACGATATATCTAAGCTTGGAAGGCATGAGGCCCCGGCTATTTTATAAATGCCAGGGATCCGTACCTTGGTCCGGGGCCCCGTACCCCGATCATTCACTAAGCCCAGGGTCCCGTACTTTGGCTCGGGGTCCCGTACCCCGATCATTTACAAAGTCCAGGGACTCGTACCCTGGCTCGAGGCTCCGTACAACGATCATTCTTAAGTCTAGGGACCCGTAGCGTTGCTCGGGGCTCCACACCCTGATCATTTACAAATTACAAAGACACGTACCCTAGCTTGGGGCTCTATACCCCAACCATTTACTAAAATCAAGGACTCATATATCAGCTCGAAGGCAGGAGTCTCCTGTCACTTATTAAAAATACCAGTTATTTTTCAACACTTAGAAAATTCAGAGATTTAAAATTCAAAGGCATTTTATAGAATGAGATGAATCTAATTATTTCTAAGTTAAGGATATCTTGCAAGCATTATCAGTTTATCTATGAAAGACAAGACAGTTAAAAAGATGAGGATTTTATTAATAAAAAGCCCGAAGGCCAAGATTATAATGAAAAAGAAGACAAATTTACGATCTTACTCTAAATCTATTGGACTTGAGCCTAGCTGCTCTTCTTTTGTCTTCCTTCTCCTCAGAATCCTTCGGAAGAAACGCTATGACCCATTCAAAACTTGGAAAATCTTCCTTATCCTCCGGGAGAAGCCCGGGTTCTTCAAACTGCTCTTGACATTTATCTAAGCCAGTTCGGAAGAAGGAATAGGCTCGATCCTCAACGACCGTCTTAAACTCAGGAGACTGAAGAAAGGAAGCCCGCCATTTTTCTTGGGAGTATCTGTAGGCAGCCAGAGCGTCCTCAGCAGCCACAGCCCAGGACATTTGTCTCTCTAAATCCTTGGACAAAGAATTATTCCTTGACTCCGAGGCAGAGAAATGCCCCTGTAGAGTTTCCTCCCGGGCAAGGCCTGCATCAGTAGCATCTCGGGCCTTCTCCAGATCTGTCTTAGCCAGTGTCAATTGCTGGTGGGCCATGTCCAAGGCAGCTTGGAGGCCGACAACTGTTTCTTCGTGAGCTAATCGAACCCGGGACAGCTCTCCTTGGAGTTGCTCATGAAGCTCTTGAGTGGCCCGGGCTCGACCGCCTTCTTTGGTAGCCACCATTACTACCTCTTCAAAGGCTGATACTGCATTTGAACACCTTGTTTAGAAGGAGTTAGATAAAAAAAAATAGAGTAAAGTTATAGAAAAGATCCGGTTAGATCCCTCGAAGAGTTTGGGGATGGGGCAGGAGTTCTTCAAGTGTGCCTCCTCAGCAGGAATAAGCATCTGCTTAAGGAGTTTGAACCCCATGGAGGAAGCCCCCTCCAAGAAGATGTTGCCTCGAGCTCCCTGCGAGCCAGGCTGAAGAGGCTCAGTGAGGGGTTGAATTGGAGGAGAAGAAGGAGATTGCGTTCTCTAGGAGGTGCCCTGGTTTCCTCCTTTGTTGCCCTCAATAAGGATCAGCTACGGGCCGGACACTATTTTTCTTTTTTTCTGATTGAGAGTAGCATGAACCTCTAAGTCTTCTTGGGAGTCAGCCCGAGTCACCTCCCTCTCTTGTTGATTTTCAACCCGGATGGAGTGGTCCAGCCTGGCCGCCGAAGAAGATTGGGCACCGACCTTAGTGGGCTGGGCCATTTTTTTCTTCTCAGCAGCCGCTTTCTGGGCTGACAGCTTCTTCTCCTTTGCCGCCTTCTCGGCTACCCACTTCTTTGCGAAAGCCTCTTGCATTTTTGAGTTGCCTGTTAGAACAGAGGAAAGAACAAAGTGAAGCTATCAAAACCAAGTATACATTAAAAGATAAAAAAAAAAAGTAAAGGAAAAAGGTCGGAGTGGGAAGTTACCAGGTTGAGCGCACGAGCCAGCTACTTCATCAACTATCCGGTCTATAGGATCTTCAGCACGTCACTCAACCCATAAGAAATCAAATTTTCCTCAGAGATGAGGAAGGAGGAAGAAAATTTTTGACTCTCTACCAGTTCCTGACTTCGAATGTAGGGTTCCTCAAATTTATACGATCGGGGAAGAGGGGGTTGTGGAGGAAGAGTGGGAAGGAAACTAGTAAGACAGGGAAGAGGAGCTGGGAGGTGAATATAAAAAAATGGTCCTTTCCATCCCTTCTGAGAAGAAGGGATATCATCAAAAAATTGAGCTTTCAACCAGGCAGATAATGAGAAGGCATTATCTCTCATCCGGCAAACAAAAAAGTAATGGAGAATGAGGGGGTCGATGAAAAGATTGTGCATTTTAAAGATGATATAGGCCGAGTCTATAATCCGAAAAGAATTGGGGTGGAATTGGTTTACAGGTACACCGAAGAACTTGGTCACCTCAATGTAGAAAGCAGGGATGGGGAATCAAATGTCATTCCTAACCTGGTCACTGAAGAAAGTAGTGAAACCAGGCGGAGGGTGATCGGCCCTATAAGAGGGGTCGAGAATCAGAATTGGGAAAGAAGATGGGATAGCCGAGAGTCCAAAGTTCCTCGTCTGCCCCTGATTGCAAAGTGCTGCTCATTGAAGCAAACCAAGGAGCTCCCGGAGTCTCAGACTGAGAAGGGCTGAAAGATCGAGCTTTACCCTTACCCTTGCCCTTTTTCGGAGCTTTGGACGAGCCAGCAGAGGAAGGTTTAAATATTAGGTTTTGGGTTTTGAAGAAAAATGTTTTGGGGGAGGAGAAGGAGGTGGATCAGAGTGCATCGCGGTGGACTCGTAACTGGACTAGCCTCGCGCATTCGCTCAGAGGTAGAAGAAGTGGAATTTGACATGTTTGAAGAAAAAATGGAAGAATAAACTTACGAGATGGATTGATTAAAGAACATTTTTGACTGGAAAATCGTCGGAACGGAGGAGCACAACACACCGGATAGGTGAGTAAAGATTTGGAGAGAATGAGAAATTGTAAAAGCAACAAATGAATGGGGTTCATCGTTTTATATAAACGAAGGGGAATGATTTCAACCGTTGATCTAAAGATAAATCTGACGATCAGGAGGTGCATTGGAAATTGTGCGGGTAGATGAAAGGACAGGTTTGAAAATCGAGGCGTCTCAGACTGTTCGCAAGCTCAGAATTTGAAGCGTTTTGGGCTGTTCAAATTCTAGGGAATACGTCATCATGACATCACCACTACCACCCGAAAATATGAAACGACACAAATATTTTAAGCCCAGGAGACATGAGGCCCCGACATCTTATCTCGAGCCCGTGAGACATGGGGCCCCGACACCTTATTTCATGTCCAAGAGGCATGAAACTCCGATGCTTTTATGAGCCATAATTGACTATCTTTTTGTTGAAGTCCGAGCATGACTAATCGGGACAGCGAATAAGACACTGTCAGAATTACAGGAGTTTGGCATGTCAGAAAAGTTGTCAGAAAATAGGATATGGGCAACCATCTTTCCTTAAGAAGTAAGTGGGCACTGACAACGAGATAATCATGGATTTCTTTCCTATAAGTAGCATGTTTGATTTACATTCAAGAGATTGGCATATGCATATATTCACTCTCGTATATTGCCTACAATATTTACTACAATATTCTCTCAAAACACTTCACTGACTTGAGCGTCGGAGAATCTTCCGGCGCCCATTAACGTTCTTTCTCTTTTGAGAGTGCAGGTCCAGGTATTCATGCAATCATCTCCATCTCATTAACCCGACCCGGTGTAATCGTCCACTAAGCTCCCACCCTATTAACCCGGTCATCATCATGGAGGGTTATCGAGAATTGTTTCTCAAATGACGGATTTCTCTGGTGTTCTTGAAGATTGTGTCTTGAAGATTTACCTTTTTAAGGGAGATTCGTTTACATGGTGTAATAGACGTAGAGGAGATTATCTCATTTAGCAAGGTTGGATAAATATTTGCAATATTGAATGGAATCTGCTGTTCCTTTCCATGAAGATTGAGAACTCGGAATATTTTGGTTCTGATCACAGACCAGTCTCTTTGATCTTCAAATCAGATCATATTTTATCAAAACTTCCAGTCAATTGTTGGTAAAGATATTACTACATGCGTTCAAAATTTGTTTAAACGTGATACCAGATATTAATATCAAAGTGGTTAGATACATTATGAGAGAAGGGGGATGGGAAGAGCAAGCGGTGCGACAATCCTACCCCTCCTTGTGAAACCGAGGTCATTCTGGATATTCCTTTGAGTCGTCAGAGCAGCGAAGATACAAGGTATTGGCATGAAAGTAAATATGGCAAGTATTCTGTTGAAGAAAGCCAACTCCTGGAGATGAACAACATAAATCCTCCATCGTTTCAGTCGACTCATCCCTGTCAATCTTGGTGAAAATTAACTTGGAATCTCAAGCTTCCACCAAATGTACGCGTATCCTTGTGGCACGCTTCTTGGAATTTCATTCATTCTTCGATGAATTTATTGTCACATCATGTTCCAACAAATGACATTTGTGCATTCTCTAAGGTCAATTATGCTACTACTAGTCTTGCTCTATTCTTTGTCCGGTTTATAGAAATGTTTGGATAAATAATACGTCTTTTTGGATATAGGTGACAAAGCTTCGTGATGAATCATTTATTGTCAATGCTTTAGTTTTGTCGAAGTCTATTAAGATTGAGGATTTTGAATTGTTTGTTATCATGTGCTGGGCTGTATGGACTGAAACATGCACGAGAGTTCACGATTCTTTGGCACACAAAACTGAATTTAACATTGCATGGGCTTATGCATTGCTGGATAGTTTTCGACAATCTAACATGGCATGTATAGTCAGAATTGATCTGCAGATGCCCACGGAACAAGTTTGAAAGCCACTGTTACTGAATCATTTAAGGTTGGCTGTTGGTGCGGGGTTTTCCGTGCACCGGAACAGTTTCAGTGTTGGGGCTATGATCAGAGACTCTCAAGGTATAGTTCAGGGTGCTTCGGTGTGCATCAGTAGATACCTAGGCTCGGTGAAACGAGCGAAGTTAAATGATATTATACATTGTATGAATTTTTGATCGCGGCTTGGTTTTACATGTATCTATATTTTCTCAAACTATATTCAAACAATTAATGTCATCTATGAACCTACTGAAGATCTTGGACCAAATGGTGTTTTAGCGCTATAAATCCAAGCTCTTATGGAATCGAATACCTTCATTTCTCGCAACACATGAGAAGGACGACGAATAGAGTGGCTCATCTTCTAGCTCGAAGCTATTGTGTATCTTCGAATGTAGAATAAGAAAAGCTCAATGGAGACATTCCTACTCGGCTTGGTAGAATTGTACTCAAGACCTTACAAATTAATGCTATGGATGGTTCTCTTAAATAAATTGTTAAATATAGAGCTCATTTCTGTACACAGAATAGGTTTATCAATGTTACCCACGGTGGATTCCCTATCAAGTTTTGCTAGTAATCATATTGCTCAATGCAATTGTTAAATTATTTTTTGTCCTTTGTTAATTTTGATATTTATCATATTATCTCAGTTCTACAATTCATGAATAACGATAATTACCATGTTCCATAATAAATTACAAAACTACTCATAATCCCAACACATTACAAAAGTTGACGAAACGAAAAAACATTTTAAAAAGCTTTATAAACACACAACGCGTGCATTGTAACGCTACTATTATATTATATAGATATATTGATTGAATTTAACTCATAATATCAAAACTACATAAACACCCAACATATTCCACAAGACTAATCAGTTTAGCAGCAAGAAATGTAGGTTCCTTCGGGTGCTATGGATATGGATGGTTACACATGTTCAATTCCCAAATGACAAAATAAGGTTTCTTTAGTTAACACGGTGGATCCTGGCTTTGTTCAAGTTCAACACATGCGCGTTGCAAAATTAAACAGACTCATAAACAAACATCAATTCGATTTACTAGGCCTAATGCCAAATATCCGTTTGCCTTCATACTGATTCCAAAATGAATTTGATTCATTTGTAGGAAGCAGGTATGCTAAAAATTAACTAGATAATCTAAGAATTACGCAAAAAATGCTCGCGAAGGGCATCCAAATTAACTGGCTAAGATCGAATAAAACTCAATTCTCAGGTAAGTTACTATGTTACAAGCAAAAATAGAACAACGCCCTGTCATCCACAAGATCCGGATATAACACAGCGCTGCAAAAACCCCAACAGAGGTTATGACCAATTATAGCTTATGTATTTACCAAATCCATGAGTGTATCAATACGAAAACTCGTGACCTCGAAGTGAAATATGTTTCTTGACCCAGATGGCAATGTCCTCCGCACAAGCCTGAGCCTGAGGTGTCTTAAGAAGCATGTCAAGGGTTGCAAATTCATGAACTGCATCTTTGTACTCAAGAACAGGAGCATCTACATTTACTTTCCGGAGCTCCTCTGAGTATGCAATTGCTCGATCTCTCATCCAGTCGTGTTCAGCTACAACAGTCAGTGTTGGAGGCATCTGCTTCAAAGGAGGTCCTCTACCAGAAATGAGTGGGTTGGCAGCGGGGTGATCCAGGCTAAACTCCTCCTCGGTTAGGAGAAGTTTCCATGCAAGTACACACATACCCTTGTCATAGAAGTAGGAGTTTGCCAGTTTTATCTCTGAATGTGTGGGTACACTTCCAATGAAGAAGGGATACATCAAAACCTGCGCAACCACCTTTACTGGGTCCAAAAGCTTACCTGCCTCTACGGCTTTCCTTGCCACGTATTCAGCAATATTCCCCCCACAACTCACTCCAAGAAGCACGCATCTGGTTCCATGTAGCGCCAGTTAGGTACAATTAATTCAGAAAAGTTTTTTTCAACTATCATTACTTGGAAAATGTACGTAACAAGGTAAGAAAGCGTGGAAACATATATCCTGAAAAAAGCCACTTAAAATACATAATATGAGTACGCAAACAAGTCTTGGCCTAATCAATGTGATTATTTGAGTGAGGAGAGGAGTCCTGCCACCACAGTAATGCACATGTGTATATCTTTTACTGCCAGTTTTGTTTTCACTGAAATTAGTGGCATATCAAGGATAACATATTAAGCCTCCAAATTCAGTTCCCCCTTCTCTCTAGCGCTCCCCAACAAAACCATAAACCTCTCTCTCATTTCAATCCCTATGTCCATAATTTTGACTACTTTGATCCAGATAGGTGGTTTTGGCAAACAGCATTTTGCAAACACAGTACAAAAAATACAAAGAACCAACCTTGAAAGTTAGAAACGAAAATCTGATAATTAAATTAAAAAATTAAACCATAACATAAAGACACAACAACAGTACAGTGCACCTCATCATCGAACTAGAATGTTAGATGCATCTACTGATTGAGATTAGAATCAATATTGAAGTCAGGCATTGATCACGCACATGTGCAATCTATTTCCACAGAATCTAAGTATTATTTACAATAATAAATAGGTGTCACAATTCTCAGGAAGAAGGTAAATCTAAAACTTGTCAAAGATGATTTCTCATCATTCTGTCAAATGCAAGGAAAAAACAAAAGTATGGTCTTGAATGCAGACACAAAAGTATCAAAGGGAAGAGGGGAAGAGTAACCCTAGAATTTGGAACTTGTTTGTTGATAATTTACATGCTAAAAGAATACGTATATCATCTTCATAAATGGAGACTGCGAAGGATCCAAAACGGTGTATATTTCTGGTAATAATTTCTAGCTAGGGCGGAATGCTCAAGTTTAATATTGTCTCTATTTTTCCACAATGAAATACAAAAAATACACAACTTAAAGATCACAACTCAAAAACTATATATCACAAGTTAGATAAACAGGCACAAAAAAAGTTCACAAGACTTGGAGACGCCAGCAAAAGTAACTTTCAACCAATATTGGTAGCAGGGACGAAAAGCTCCTGACGAACCACACAAAAAAGGACATACATGTTAGCTATGCTTGGGAAAGACAAGCGACGAGCCAGTCACTCCATTACAGGTCAGTTATTACCCAAGTATTAAGTTCTGCATTCAAATCTTTCCATTCTTCTAATTTTCACAAGGAAAAATTCAAGCTCCTTTCTTAATTTTCAAATTTATAGTGTTCAAGTTACATCATTCACCTTACCCTTCAACATTTACTTTCAAAAGAACAAAAGCAAATCTACAAAAAGTACACAAGTAATCCATTTCCAGCTTCTTAGTCAGCACTCAATTAGAAACCATGTTGAAAAATCACTAAAAATCTCCACTAAAGCAGATTACAACATTTGCAAGTGAAAAATATCAATAGATTAGCTAGATCGCGACAAACCTCAACGGATCTCCATGCGCAGCCAACCAAGGCTCCACCATTGATGCGCCGAAAGCGTCAGGAACACGCCAATTACCATCTGTCTTCCTCAAATCAGCTCCACCTCCCTTCAAACTCCCCAACGACTTGCTACATTCAGCCAAATTAGTTTGCTTTGCCAGCCAATGCAGCACCCTCAACCCATCCTCGAATGCTGCTGGGTACTTATTCTCAGGCGCCAATCTATAACCCACTGCCAATACAATCACATCACACAATTTCGCAATGCGCCTGCAGAAATAATCATTCGCAACCGAATCGTTGCTCCCACTAACGAATCCTCCACCATGGAATTGCAACATCACTGGTAGTTTGCGGCACTTGTTCCCCACCGGATTATAACCTCTGTAAATCCCACTTCCTGATTTTAAATCCAAGCCATCATTGCTACATCCGTAACTATTTCTTCTGTTGCTATCAACATTCTGAGCACGCGGAAGAGGATTAGAATTGCTGCTAGAAACACTATTGTTGGGCGACTCGTAGCTGTTGCGGCGGTTAAACGACTGGGCCGAATCGGATCCAGGCCCGAGCCTAGATTTTGTTAAAGTTTCGGGGGAACGTAGGCAAGTATCCGGGAGAAAGATACGGATCGAGAGAGAGGTTAGGGGATCAATATGATAGTCCTTAGTGGCAACACCGTCGGTGAAGGAAGGGTTGGATGTCGCTGCCGTCTCCTCATCCGGTCTTGACGTGACCCTGAAGGAGGCGGCGCCACCACCGGATGCATCGCCTTCAGGTGTCTGCAATCGGCTCTGTAACCGATGCTTTAGCATAAATTTGAAGAACACGCTGTACAATTTCACACCTATGCTTGGCATTTTTCAAGAAAATATTAAACTTTAACAAACAATATCAACAATTTCAGGTGGTTATCATACACAAACAGATAATTATCCTCCTTCCCCTCTCTCCGACCTTCAATTTACATGTGTTTATCTATCCCCTTGTCCAATATACGTAATCAAACAATCCATTCACAGAATTTCGAATACGGGGACCTGAATGAGGCTAAAAACTTTATTGGGTTCGAGATGATGGGTTAAAATGCATCGATCTTTCATGGCAAAACCAGGGCCTCTGGCCGATTGGGGACATTTTTGAAATTCAATGTTCCTATGGACTGTGGAAGAGAAAGAGAGGTGGGGCTGGCTGCGCTTCGAATGTGAGAGTGTGGGAAAGAGAAACGATAACACAAGACATAATTGAAAATTGGATTTTTCCATCAGATGTTAGAGATTGACAGGCGCGGTGTTGCCTGTCGCGGTGGAGCAGATGAGATCTAGTGCGATCGGTCTTGTACTCCAATAATTGTACATTAGGAGATTCGTTGACCAATTGATATGGTACACCTGGAGGAAAGGTTGAAACTTGGGGTTTTAGTTGCTGGTTCAGTAGTCGGGATGTAGGAGATTGTTCGGGTCGGTTGATTGGGTTCGGCTTGTAGGCACCGGTGGAAAGGGTGAGCTTCTCATTTCTCTGGCCGAATGTTTTTTCCTTGTCCTCCGAAGCACTGTTTGGTCAACGTATGGTTCAAATTATGCAATAATTAAATTTTAAATATATATTGATTTGATTGTCTTTATATTATATATTATTTTCCATCTCATGCTAAATAATAAATAATAAATAAATATTTAAATTGTATAGCATCGTGTTAGACAATATTTTCAAAATCAGATCGGTTCGATCGAAAATCGTTCACGAATCTAGTTCAAAAAACGCTAAAAATCGTTAAATCACTCAAAACCGGCCAAAACAGATCAAGAATTGGTAGGACCGGTTCGTTCATTTTATTTAAAATATATTATTTGTTATGTTATATTATATTATCACTTTATATTATATAACAGTTTTCGGTCCGACTGTCAGTTCAATCAGTCATATCGGTTTAACAATTTTTAAGATAAGTTGGTTCGATTATCGATCAAGTTATGAAAATATTGGTGTTAGACTCAAGTGATGCATTTTGATTGACATAATTGGGTGAATTTATATGTTAAATGACATGAAATCTAATTTTTCCATAACCAGATCGATGATCGAACCAATTTATCTTGAAAAACGGTTCAACCGGTTGAATCAATAGTCGGACAGGAACAACGTTATATTATATAAAATAATAATATAATATCATAAATAATATATTTTTTAAAGATTTTTAACTTGTATATAAATAATAAAAAAATATATTTATTCAGATTTAAAATTTAAACAAACATACAAGATGTATATAAATATTAAAAAAATCTGAAAATCGAATTGATTTTCCTGTTCATATATGGTTTGACCGATTTTTCATCGGATTTGACCTATTTGACCATTAAAACAGTTATATTGGTGTCTCGAACTGAACCCGTGACCAGTTTCCCGTCGATCCGGTTCTGAAAACACTGATGAAATCTATTTGTCTGATTCGTATCGGTTGTTTTTTTAGGTGTGATTTGATTTAAGGAAGATTGAGTCATTAATTTCAAAAAATACTCATATTGGTTGTATTTGAAATTTCAGTAATATCTATTAAAATTATGTAAATCTCTTGAGTTTTTTTCCCCTATCTAAACAAGTAAAGAAATTTAAAATCATGAAATCAATTCAAGCACAATCTCAACCAATCATTTTCCAAATAAGATATTTTTCTATAAATCAAATCATTTCATTCAAACGTAATCTCAGATAAATTGATGAGCTAAAGTTCATTTTCCCAGTGTAATGTGAAAAATTGGGCAACTTATCATGTTAGCAAAATACAAGCATGTATCCGTCTCCTCATCCGGTCGTGACGTGACCCCGAAGGAGGCGGCGCCACCACCGGATGCATCGCCTTCAGGTGTCTGCAATCGGCTCTGTAACCGATGCTTTAGCATAAATTTGAAGAACACGCTGTACAATTTCACACCTATGCTTGGCATTTTTCAAGAAAATATTAAACTTTAACAAACAATATCAACAATTTCAGGTGGTTATCATACACAAACGGATAATTATCCTCCTTCCCCTCTCTCCCACCTTCAATTTACATGTGTTTATCTATTCCCTTGTCCAATATACATAATCAAACAAACCATTCACAGAATTTCGAAACGGGGACCTGAACGAGGCTAAGAACTTTAATGGGTTCGAGATGATGGGTTAAAATGCATCGATCTTTCATGGCAAAACCAGGGCCGCTGGCCGATTGGGGACTTATTTGAAATTCAATGTTCCTATGGATTGTGGGAAGAGAAAGAGAGGTGGGGCTGGCTGCGCTTCGAATGTGAGAGTGTGGGAAAGAGAAACGACAACATAAGACATAATTGAAAATTGGATTTTCCCTTCAGATTTTAGAGATTGACAGGCGGTGTTGCCTGTCGCGGTGGAGCAGTTGAGATCTAGTGCGATCGGTCTTGTACTCCAACAATTGTACAATAGGAGATTCTGAAATATTCAATATTTTTTTCTTAAAAAATACTATAAAAAAATTTTTCTTTCTAATTCGTTCGACTGAAACACTAAGCATTTAAAATATGAATATTTTGCATCATTGAAAAATAAATCAACCAATTATTATTTGAAATCCAAAAGAAAGTAATTTAAAGCACAAAGTCGTAAAACGTCAACCAACTTAAACTAACATTACTTCAAAATAAACTTAACTCTAACATCCTTTAAAATCATCATAAGTCATAAAAATATTTAAGTAATCATAAATCATAAACTTATTTTATTTGCGGAAAACTAATGACGGTCCTCGGATTGTGTGCACCTTCAGTTCAGCTAGATTAACCATCAAGACATCCATTATCATCAATCGCATGCTCACCTGCATCGATCACACCTAGTAATTCTATTAACTCAGCAAACCTTAATCATTATAAAAAGTAATACATATACATCTACAAACAACAGTGAAAATATTTTTAATAAAATAGATTTTCATAAACATAAACTTTAATATTTTCCTTTCATCATATCATATCATATTTACTTTCATCATATACGTATACGTTTCTTTTTTTATTGAATCAGATCCTCAATTGTGACTTTCGTATTAGCTGTAGGTCAATGGATCCATCTACATATTACCACGGTATCGGACGACGGGGACATCAGCAACACTCTCACCTGTCAACTGAGCATTGACCTTACATATCATCGTATCAGCATATCATCGTATCATCATATTAGTCACAATCAATTCACCTTGATATTAATCCTCGAACGAAAGAAAAGCAAACACGATTATTTGAAATCGCGCCCTCAATTCAATAACGAATAAGGATTTGTGTTGTGATGTCCCGATCTTTTGAATCAAGTATTGCGTGATATTCACCTCTAAACTATGCAAAGCTTAGCAACAAATAATCACAAGAAAACAATCGACACTCGAATGAACCTTCAAAAAACTCGCCTTTGACAATCCACGTAAGAGCAATCGACAAACGCCACAAAGCATATACTTTGATAAGTTTGATTTTTGATAAAAAGCAAGAAGCTTTTTTTTTGTTGTTTGAGAGAAAACTCAAGAACAATATAATTCTATTCAATCAATAATGTGAAAAAGTATTCAAAATTCGTCCAAATATTGATTACAAATTTAAAAGATATCAAAAAATCAGTTCCCAAATTATATAGTGCTAAAAATAAGGTAAAAAAATATTTTCCCGCGTTCCAAGCGCCGCGGCGCTGATCCAGTAGTGCTTAGGTGCTGGTCCATCCGCATTGTTCCAGACTTAATGACATTGATATGGCCTCCAAAGTCACTCCCATGCATCACGACTCCCTCGAGGCTTGGGGCTTTGCTTGCAAGTTCTTCTTCATTGTTCATGAGTCCATGCAATGCGTCCTTGAATCTCTTCATTCGCCCCCTCGTGATTGGTCCCTCCGGCAACTCTAAAGGGTCCCACGCCTTCCTCGGAGCTTATCCTTCCTTGATCGCATCACACCTCCTTAAACTTTTCATATTTTCATCACTTATAAAAATTCATGCACGTATAAATCATTTTTCTTTTAAATCAAACATACAACATGTATTTTAGCATTAACGTTTCATCATAAAATTTCATAAACATTTAAAATAAACGTTTTAACATTTATTATAGCATTTAGTGCACTACCAGGACGTCTAACATTTTTCATGTGTAAAATGACCGTTTTGTCCCTGAAACCCTAACTTTCTCAATTTATCCTTAGACTTTTAAACGACAACCCAAATCGTTTTAAACTCAACATATCACCTTAAAATACACCCATAAATATTTCTTAGATGTAAACTTAAGCTTCTTGACTAATTTTCAATTCATTTTAAACTTAGACGTACATCCCGATTTTGACTCGTATTGACTCGAAACTTTTCCAAACTCTACCAAATTTGCACCAAGGCTTAATAAAACCTAACTAAACCATATTCAACCCAATTCAAGCCCATTAAATCTTTGGATCAGCCTAGGACACCTACTGAATTATTTGTGTCTGATTTGGAAACCCTATGTTAACCAACCTTGAATTTCTTCAAACCTAAGCCCTATACATCCCATCCAACCCCTAACCATCGACCCTAGGACCTAAATCTAACCCATAGCAAGCTACTGGACCAAGCCTAACGCCCCAAACGAGCCCATAACTTCAAGCCGCGCCCAAAAGCCATGCGCGACCCTCCATAGCCTCGAATCCTCCCTAGATTTCGACTCAAGCCTCATGTGATCAACCTAGGACCTTGACTAGCCTCTCCTAGGATCATCGAACATGTCATCGAACACGTCATTACAGCCGCAAAATGCCCTGCCCCTATAGAAAGCCATGGCCGAAACCTTAACACATGCGAACTTAGAATTTTCATTCAAGCCCTCTCGCTTACATGTGTAGCCCTTTTCTAGGAATCTATGGACCCTTAACATGTTGGAAAAACGTCCCTTCAAATTCTCCTACCATGACAGCTGTAAGGCCCGAGATGTTATCATTTTGTGAGACCCCGAAAATAAAATACTTGATTTAAATTATTGGATGGCAATTTCGTAATTATTGAGAGAATTTGGGCAAAAATCGGGAGGAAGCCACGTTGATTTCCCATGCATATAATTGTATCAAGTGTTCGTTTCCTTCATTATTTTCCCGAGAGAAAACCGAGAATTCCATGGGAGATTTCCTCCAAGCTTAGAAATTTGATTTTACGAGATCCGTCTATCAGAATTTAAATCCGGACACGGTACTGTGATCCTCTTGTCAACAGCTACAACTGGACGTAAGTTTTATTGATTTCTGGTATCATTTGAAAATATGATGTTGTAGGAATTTGATACAATTCATATATGATGTTCCTGACATGTTCGACATCGTAGAATCGAAGTCAGATCAGAAAACGGACTGATTCTGAAATTGTTATGATTTTCTGATTATATTGATTGGGAATCGAATAGATTTGGATTATGGACTGATTAGTAATTGTACCGGATATGGGTTATGGTTTGTAATTGATATCTATTGATAATATATTGACGGGGATATCGGGATTGTGGCGTTATGCCGTTGATTTGAATTAATTCATATTAATCGGATTCAGTGTTGAATTGAGCATGGAATATTGATATTATGATTCTCGATATGTCGTTTCAGATTTACAGAGACAGTCTTGAGGTCAGAACTTATATTGCTTCAGACCGAGACTACGGACGAAAGGTATAAGTCAATGTGGTATTGGGAGATCGACTTGAGTAGGACATACTTGAGTTTCCCTAAATCACATACTGATTGTTATTAGATGCCTTGATTTGAATTGATATGCTTGTTTCTATTGATTTATAGGAAGCATGTTATAGGCGAGTATTAGACGAGTAATCTTGTGACAGAAGTGCCGGATAGTGATGGAATCGTCATTGGCACATTGCACTCTGTTACAGGATAGTGTAGTAGCGAAAGTGCTAAGGTCTGTGACGGATAGGTCAAGACACTGGATGTTTGGTTATATCGATGTTGATTAGAATTGGAGTTTCTTCTATCACGGATATTCGATATGGAATGCCATCATCTGGAAACCGGGATCCCTAGACTAGGATTGAGTCTAGTCTGAGACGTGGAGTCACGAGTTTATTTATAGTTTTTATGGATTCATGTTTCAGATTTGACATTTATTTCTGATATTTACTTCATGCTTTTATATTGATTATATTATCGCATGTTCGTTGATTTATACTGGGATCATATTCTCACCGGAGTTATCCGGCTGTTGTCTTGTTTGTATGTGTACATGACAAGAGGTGGGACATGATCAGGGTCGAGGAGATGAGGAGAGAGATCGTGATAGAGTGGAGACTTCGGACTTTCATGTATATAGGGTTTGGAACACTTGACATTTAGTTGTTACACCTTAGTTTGAGTTTGATGTTTGTTGTACAAGACTTGTACTATTATACTGATATGTATAATTAGATTGATTCCATTACGTTCCGCACTATATAAAAAAAAAAATTGTAGACCCATATTAATTACATTGATCCAATTATCCCAATGACGATTAAGAAGATGATTAGCGTCCGGGTCCCCACAACAGTTGGTATCAGAGCAGTAGGTTCCTTAGATAGAAGCTAGTGAGCGGGGTAGATTGAGTTTTCTTTCCTGCTTTTGATTGCTAGCATGATTACTGCTTTTATTATTACATATTTACCTGATTATCTGATTTGATTGGTAAACTGTATTAATTGAGAATGAATCAGAACCGATTCTTGATCAGCAGTAAGATGATCGGAGGTGAGACTGAATTGAAACAGATTTGTTGTATTGGGTTACTAATCCTTTTGATAATCAGGTATGCCTCCTCGAAGAATCCCAGAACAGGGCAGTACCTCTGCAAATCCGATGGATGTGACAGCAACACCAATGGAAACCTTGCTGAAGAGATTTCAGTCGTTCCATCCACCGACTCTGAAGGGTACTGAGACTTCAGTTGATTGCGAGAGTTGGTTAGATGACATTGAGATGCTGTTTGACTCTTTGGACTACACTGATGAGCGGAGAGTGAAACTGATAGGACACCAGTTGCATGATGTTGCCAAGAACTGGTGGATTACGACCAAGAGGGCCTTGGAGCAACGAGGTACGCCTATTACCTGGAATGTCTTCAAAACCGAATTCTATCAGAGATTCTTCCCTGTGTCATACAGAAAGGATAAAGGTGCTGAGTTTGCGAATCTGAGACAAGGGCAGTTGAACATTGAGGAATATGTGTCTAAATTCTCTACACTACTGAGATTTGCTCCACATGTGGCCGAGAATGAAGAAGCGGTGGCTGATCAGTTCATCAATGGCTTGAATCCGGAGATATTTACATTGGTGAACACTGGGCGACCAAACAACTTTGCTGACGCCCTGAACAGAGCAAAGGGAGCAGAAGCTGGTCTGATGAGACAGAGAGGAGCTTCATATGTTGCCCCAGCACCGAGACCACAGCAACCCCCTCCCAGATTTGAGAGTGGTAGCAGCAGTGGTGGAAAGAAGGACTATTTGAAAGCCAGAGGAAGACAGTTTAAGAAGTCTGGCAGCAGTTCTTCCAGTTCCAGTGGCTCGAGACAGACTGGTCAGAGCCAAAGTTATACAGGACCTTATTGCAGCACGTGTGGAGGGAGACATTCCACAGAGCAGTGCCGAGGAGTGTTTGGCAGTTGCCGTATTTGCGGACAGCAGGGACATTTTGCTAGAGTATGTCCCCAGAGAGGTTCTCAGGGATCCCAGGGAGCAGAGTCATCTGGATCAGTGGCTCAGACAGGGAGACGACCCTCAGCCGTTCATTCTTTCCAGCCAGCACCATCTACCCAGTCACAGCAGAGGCCAGGAGGAAGCCAGACAGTGAGCCAACCTCCTAGACAGCAGGCCAGGGTGTTCGCTTTGACTGAGGAGCAGGCACAGGACGCACCTGATGACGTTGTTGCAGGTAACTGTTTTATTTCTGGTTATCCTGCATATGTAGTGATTGATACTGGTGCATCGCATACATTTATTTCTGAGAGATTTGCATTGATACATGCATTGCCTGTTGAGTCCCTATCTACTGTAGTATCTGTTTCTTTTCCTTTGGGGAAAGGTTTGATATCCGTGACTTCGGTTAGATCTTGTTTGCTACAGTATGACGGACATGAGATTGAACTAGACTGTATTGTACTTGGGTTGTCTGATTTTGACTGTATTATCGGTATTGATATGCTGACCAAGTACAGAGCTACAGTTGATTGTTTCCACAAGATTGTACGATTCAGACCTGAGATGGCTGAGGAATGGAAATTTTACGGTAAGGGTTCTCGAGCCCGAATTCCTTTGATATCTGCTATGAATATGACTCGATTATTGCTGAAAGGAGCGGATGGATTCCTTGTCTATTCAGTTGATTTACTGAAATCGAGTCCAGCATTGGCGGATTTGCCAGTGGTTTGCGAGTTTGCTGATGTCGTCCCAGATGAGATTCCTTGTTTGCCTCTGATTCGAGAGATATACTTCAGCATTGAGTTGATGCAAGGTACAGTTCCGATTTCCAGAGCTCCGTACAAAATGGCACCGATTGAGTTGAAAGAATTGAAAGAACAGTTGGAGGACTTACTGGCCAAGGGTTACATCAGACCGAGTGTATCTCCTTGGGGTGCTCCAGTATTATTTGTGAGGAAGAAAGACGGTTCTATGAGACTTTGCATTGACTATCGACAACTGAACAAGGCTACGGTAAAGAATAAATATCCTTTGCCTCGTATTGATGATTTATTTGATCAGTTGCAGGGTTCTTCTGTATATTCCTAGATTGATTTGAGATCTGGTTACCATCAGCTGAGAGTCAGGGATTCCGATATTTCAAAGACAGCATTCAGAACCAGGTATGGACATTACGAGTTTATTGTCATGCCGTTTGGTTTGACGAATGCACCGGCTGTATTTATGGGATTAATGAACCGTGTGTTTCAGAAATATTTGGATGATTTTGTTATCATATTCATTGATGATATTTTGATTTATTCAAAGAATATGATTGAGCATGCAGAGCATTTGAGAGCTGTGTTGAAAATTCTGAGAGCTGAGAAATTATATGCTAAACTGTCGAAATGTGAGTTCTGGTTGAGACAGGTAGTATTTCTGGGTCATATCATATCCGGAGATGGTATATCAGTTGATCCCAGCAAGGTAGAGGCTGTGATTTCTTGGCCGAGACCGACATCAGTGCCAGAGATTCGCAGTTTTATGGGTTTGGCAAGATATTACCGTCGGTTTATTAAAGATTTCTCGAGCATTGCCAAACCGATTACTCAGTTAACTCAGAAGAATGCTCCGTTTGTGTGGTCAGAAGACTGTGAGTCCAGTTTTCTGGAATTGAAGAAAAGATTGACCAGTGCACCGATATTGACTATCCCCTCAGGTACTGGTGGATTTGTTGTATATTGTGACGCTTCTCACAGAGGTTTGGGTTGTGTTTTGATGCAGCGAAGCCATGTCATTGCCTATGCTTCGAGACAGTTGAAGCCACATGAAACTCGCTACCCAATTCATGATCTTGAATTGGCGGCCATTGTATTTGCATTGAAGATATGGCGACACTACCTCTACGGTGAGAAATTTGAGATCGATTCTGATCACAAAAGCTTGAAATATCTGTTTTCACAATCAGAACTGAATATGAGGCAAAGAAGATGGCTTGATTTGCTGAAAGATTTCGATTGTGAAATCAAGTACTATCCGGGAAAGTCTAATGCAGTAGCTGATGCACTGAGTCGTAAGGTATGTTCTTTACCCTTATCGAGAATAGGTGTTTCAAATTTGATAGAAGAATGCTGTTTGTCTGGATTAGCGTTTGAAACAGATTGTCAGCCTTTGAGATTATATGCTATTCGAGCTGAACCAGAGCTGATTTTGAAAATTAAAGCGGCTCAGGAAGTTGATCAGAAAGTACAGGAATCGATTGAGATGGTCAGAGCAGGTCATTAGTCAGAGTATCAGGTACGTGATGATGTACTGTACGTGAATAATCGTATTGTTGTGCCGAATGTTTCAGAATTGAGACAACAGATATTGACAGAAGCGCACCGCAGTCGTTTTAGCATTCATCCTGGTGGCAGAAAGATGTACAATGATTTGAAGACACAGTTTTGGTGGAAACAGATGAAATCTGATGTCACAGAGTTTGTGTCAAAGTGTCTGAATTGCCAACAGGTAAAAGCAGAAAGAAAGAAACCAGGAGGTCTACTGCACAGCTTGTCTATACCTGAATGGAAATGGGATCACATTTCCATGGATTTTGTGACGCAGTTACCGCGATCCTCCCGAGGTTGTGATGCGATTTGGGTCGTGATTGACCGATTGACCAAATCAGCATGCTTTATTCCGTATCAGATGACATACAAGTATGACCAGATGGCTGAGATCTATGTCAGAGAAGTGGTCAGATTGCACGGAGTGCCGAAGTCTATTGTATCGGACCGTGATCCTCGGTTCACTTCGCACTTTTGGCAGAGTTTGCAGCAGGCTCTAGGTACGAAGTTACATCAGAGTACCGCATATCATCCACAGACTGACGGACAGTCAGAGCGGACTATCCAGACATTGGAAGATATGCTGAGAGCCGTAGTGCTTGATTTTAGCACTAGTTGGCAAGATGCATTGCCACTTTGTGAGTTTTCGTACAACAACAGCTATCAGACGAGTATTGAGATGGCACCGTTTGAAGCATTGTACGGCAAGAAATGCAGATCCCCTTTGTATTGGGACGATGTCTCTGAGGTACCTGAGATTGGACCTGATAGGATCAGAGATATGACTGAGAAAGTGAAACTGATTCAGAAGAGAATGAAGACTGCTCAACACAGACAAGCCAAATATGCCAATGCTCGACGGAGACCGTTGGTATTTGAGGCAGGAGACCGAGTATTCCTGAAGATTTCACCTTTCAGAGGAGTTGTAAGATTTGGCAAGAAAGGGAAGTTGTCTCCACGTTTTATTGGGCCGTATGAGATTCTAGAGAAGATAGGAGACCGTGCCTATCGACTTGCATTACCGCCTTCTTTATCTGGAATACATGATGTCTTTCATGTATCTATGTTACGGAAGTACCTCCCCGATGATTCTCATATTATTCAGCCAGACGAAGCAGAACTGGATGAATCACTGAGCTATGTTGAAAAACCAGTTCAGATTATTGATCGAAAAGAAAAGAGGCTCAGAACAAAGATTATTCTTCTTGTGAAAGTGCAATGGACTCGGCATGGAACTGAAGAAGCTACTTGGGAGACTGAATCAGATATGAGACAGGAATTCCCAGAGTTATTCTCAGAGGGGGAGAATTGTAAGGCCCGAGATGTTATCATTTTGTGAGACCCCGAAAATAAAATACTTGATTTAAATTATTGGATGGCAATTTCGTAATTATTGAGAGAATTTGGGCAAAAATCGGGAGGAAGCCACGTTGATTTCCCATGCATATAATTGTATCAAGTGTTCGTTTCCTTCATTATTTTCCCGAGAGAAAACCGAGAATTCCATGGGAGATTTCCTCCAAGCTTAGAAATTTGATTTTACGAGATCCGTCTATCAGAATTTAAATCCGGACACGGTACCGTGATCCTCTTGTCAACAGCTACAACTGGACGTAAGTTTTATTGATTTCTGGTATCAGTTGAAAATATGATGTTGTAGGAATTTGATACAATTCATGTATGATGTTCCTGACATGTTCGACATCGTAGAATCGAAGTCAGATCAGAAAACGGACTGATTCTGAAATTGTTATGATTTTCTGATTATATTGATTGGGAATCGAATAGATTTGGATTATGGACTGATTAGGAATTGTAGCGGATATGGGTTAT
The DNA here is from genome assembly GCF_012295235.1 of Primulina huaijiensis. Taxonomy (NCBI): domain Eukaryota; kingdom Viridiplantae; phylum Streptophyta; class Magnoliopsida; order Lamiales; family Gesneriaceae; genus Primulina; species Primulina huaijiensis. The sequence goes on along the minus strand of NC_133315.1, from coordinate 15,267,596 downwards.
GGTTTGTAATTGATATCTATTGATAATATATTGACGGAGATATCGAGATTGTGCCGTTATGCCGTTGATTTGATTTAATTCATATTAATCAGATTCAGTGTTGAATTGAGCATGGAATATTGATATTATGATTCTCGATATGTCGTTTCAGATTTACAGAGACAGTCTTGAGGTCAGAACTTATATTGCTTCAGACCGAGACTACGGACGAAAGGTATAAGTCAATGTGGTATTGGGAGATCGACTTGAGTAGGACATACTTGAGTTTCCCTAAATCACATACTGATTGTTATTAGATGCCTTGATTTGAATTGATATGCTTGTTTCTATTGATTTATAGGAATCATGTTATAGGAGAGTATTAGACGAGTAATCTTGTGACAGAAGTGCCGGATAGTGATGGAATCGTCATTGTCACATTGCACTCTGTTACAGGATAGTGTAGTAGCGAAAGTGCTAAGGTCTGTGACGGATAGGTCAAGACACTGGATGTTTGGTTATATCGATGTTGATTAGAATTGGAGTTTCTTCTATCACGGATATTCGATATGGAATGCCATCATCTGGAAACCGGGATCCCTAGACTAGGATTGAGTCTAGTCTGAGACGTGGAGTCACGAGTTTATTTACAGTTTTATATGGATTCATGTTTCAGATTTGACATTTATTTCTGATATTTACTTCATGCTTTTATATTGATTATATTATCGCATGTTCGTTGATTTATACTGGGATCATATTCTCACCGGAGTTATCCGGCTGTTGTCTTGTTTGTATGTGTACATGACAACAGGTGGGACATGATCAGGGTCGAGGAGATGAGGAGAGAGATCGTGATAGAGTGGAGACTTCGGACTTTCATGTATATAGGGTTTGGAACACTTGACATTTAGTTGTTACACCTTAGTTTGAGTTTGATGTTTGTTGTACAAGATTTGTACTATTATACTGATATGTATAATTAGATTGATTCCATTACGTTCCGCACTCTATTAAAAAAAAAATTGTAGACCCATATTAATTACATTGATCCAATTATCCCAATGACGATTAAGAAGATGATTAGCGTCCGGGTCCTCACAACAGCCCTTTTGTGCATCATCAAGAATAATTTTTAAAAAATAATACTCTATTTTTATGCATATCAAACCATAAAAATGAAAATACAAGGTAGTGTATCATATTTTTCATGCAAACGTGCATCAAACATATAATATGATGTGATAGATGAAAAAAAAGAAATTAAGGCATGTCTTTACGTTTATTACGCACGAAAACACTTAGCGATGCAAGGAACGTTGGCGGAAAGACGACCCTTTGCTGACTTTCCTTCCAAGACTCACGAGTTTCCTTCAAATTTTCGTGTTGTGTGTGCTTGGTGTGGTGCCGAAGTGTCCTAGTTGTTTAGGGGAGGGGTGGCGTGTGAGTTATGGGGTTTGAGGTAGGGTTTTAGGCTTTATTTATTAATTAAAACTCATAGTATAAGTCTAAGCCCCTTAACCTAGTATAATAGGCTCATTAAGCCCGTTATTTATTATTTAAAATATTTTGTTTAGGAAATTTTGTGAAAATATTAGTCGAGTTCTCAAAAAAGTCCTTATTTTTATTGAAAATCGATTACCGGTTTAAAATACAACTCGAGATATAAAAACATATCAAAACACTTCATTTTCGAAAATTTCATTTAAAATAAACTACACATTAAACAATTAAAAATAATTATTTAATAAAAATATTTTCTTTTATATAATCACATGTCTCCGTTCCTCGATCGCGTCTCGAATAACTTTTAAAACACAGTTTCTAATATAAAACTATATTTTAGACATGTAAACATGCATACTATAATCAATTTATTCAATTACAATAATTTAATTAAAATACATAATAAATTTGATAACTTAGATGTACGAGGTTCACGTGAACTTTCAAATTTTCGGTTGATTGGGTTCGGCTTGTAGGCACCGGTGGAAAGAGTGGGCTTCTCATTTCTCTGTCCGAATGTTTTTTCCTTGTCGTCCGAAGCACTGTTTGGTCAACGTATGGTTCAAATTATGCAATAATTAAATATATATTGATTTGATTATCTTTATATTATATTATTTTCCATCTCATGCTAAATAATAATTAATAAATAAATATTTAAATTGTATATCACCGTATTAGACAATGTTTTCAAAATCGAATCAGATTGGATCGATTAGTTTGACCGAAAATCGATCACGGATTCAGTCCAAAAAATGCTAAAAAATCGTTAAACCAGTCAAAACTGGTTCTTTCATTTTATTTAAAATATATTATTTGTTATGTTATATTATATTATCACTTTATATAATATAACAGTTTTTCGGTCCGACTGTCAGTTCAATCGGTCAGATCGGTTTAACAATTTTTAAGATAAGTCGGTTCGATTATCAATCATGTTATGAAAATATTGGTGTTAGACTCAATTGATGCATTTTGATGGACATAATTGGGTGAATTTATATGCTAAATGACATGAAATCTAATGTTTCCATAACCAGATCGGTGATCGAATCGTTTTATCTTGAAAAACGGTTCAACCGGCTGAATCGATAGTCGGACAGGAACAACGTTATATTATATAAAATAATAATATAATATAATAAATAATATATTTTATAAAGATTTTTAATGTATATATAAATAATAAAAAAATATATTTATTCTTATTTAAAATTTAAACATGCATACAAGATGTATATAAATATTAAAAAAATCTGGAAATTGAACCGGTTTTCCTGTTCATATTTGGTTTGACCGATTTTTCATCAGATTTGACCGTTTTGACCGATTTTTCATCGGATTTGACCGGTTTGACCATTAAAACAGTTTAATGGGTGTCTCGAACTGAACCCGTGACAGTTTCCCGTCGATCCGGTTCTGAAAACACTGATGAAATCTATTTGTCTGATTCGTATTGGCTGTTTTTTTTAGGGTGTGATTTGATTTAAGGAAGATTGAGTAATTAATTTCAAAAAATACTCATATTGGTTGTATTTGAAATTTACAGCAATATCTATTCAAATTATGTAAATCTATTGAGTTTTTTTTCCTATCTAAACAAGTAAAGAAATTTAAAATCATGACATCAATTCAAGCACAATCTCAACGAATTATTTTTCAAATAAGATATTTTTCTACAAATCAAATCATTTCATTCAAACGTAATCTCAGATAAATTGATGAACTAAAGTTCATTTCCCAGTGTAATGTGAAAAATTGGGCAACTTATCATTTTAGCAAATTACAAGCATGTATCTGAAAACATAAAACTCCAAATTGGACACTTTTTTGGGGCCAAAATGAACAAAAGATATTGCGAAAAAATCAAGACAAAAAACTTGTCCATTGTGGAAGTTATGCTTATGCTTTTCTTCTTGGTATGGGAGGAATGCACAAGTAGGCACACATAGAGTAGACAAGAGCTTTTTATTATTCTCTGGCTCCCTTTGCTTTCCAAGAAAAATGAATCTGCACTAGTTTGTGACATTTCAAGAAGATTAGACTTTTTTAGGGATTATATATGTTAAATCAAATTGTTTAAATTAATTCGAAAATTGAGATCAATTAAGTTAAAAAATTAGTTTCAATTTTAGAAAATATCGGTCAAATCGGTTCGTTTTTTTCCGTAAAAACAATTTCGGTTAACCAAATTATTAAATAATTAAAATTTCGTTTTTTATTTGGCTTTACATATAATAATAATATTTATTTAATGTGTTTATTTTTAGTATTGCATATAATTTTGCATAATTTTTATTTTTTTTAAAAAAAATCGTTTATTTCGCTTATCAACAGAAATAACATCTTTTAATTAGTCTGGAAAAAACTTTGTGATGTCACATATATTAATAGGCAAAAACTTGTGTGAGACGGTGTCACGGGTCGTATTTGTGAGACGGATCTCTTAGTTGGGTCATCCATGAAAAAGTATTACTTTTTATGCTAAGAGTATTACTTTTTATTGTGAATATGTGCATGGTTTATCCGTCTCACATATTAAGATACGTGAGACGGTCTCACATTAGACCCACTCATATTAATATCATTAATTGCTTTAATCTTTGTATATGAATTGAGATTTATTTATTATGATATTAAATCATAAAATATTAATTATGTTTAAAAATAATGAAATTATCGTTTGAAAAAAAAAAAAATCAAACTTCAGAATTCATCATCCAAACCAACCCTAAAATCTTGGTTTTATTTTTCATTATTAATGGATGTACTTGATTTGTTCTTTAAAAAAATTAAAATCGACGAATTTGCGGATGTTGGTTTCCATTTTTTCTACTAGCTCAATTGATGCCAAGTTTAGTTAATCCAAGTCTGCGTCTTTTATTGTAAGGCTCATGGCACTGCCTCTTTTAGGCATGCAATCACATTCTTCATGGTAATCAATGAAGCACTTACTCACAAAACTCCCCACCCTTAGCAGTGGAGTTTGTGCATCTTTAAATCTCGAACCCTAGACCTCTAGAATAATTACTTATATTAAAAAGACTTGATATGGGAGAATGTGAGAGTCCAACCCATTTTCCCCAAAGCCCAACCCATTAAATCACACATCAGCTTTACCGTTCCTTCTATAGATTGTCGCCCCTGATACAGATGTGCAAGGCCGAGGTCGTATTTGACATGTCACACCCCTAGCACATATGGTCATAGTTGTTGTTATCATTCGTCGGATCCAGATTGATACCCATGATTATTTGGTACCCTATATACATTGCATTGTATTGATTACATTATATGTCATTTATATATGTTGCAATTTATTTGATCTTCGTACTAGAGTTTGACATCTGTCCATCGGGCTGTTGTGTTTTGTTCTGTAATTCCATAACAGGGTATACAGGTGGCTCTGATGTAGCTAGCGGAGCATCTGCCACTGGAGCACGGTGAGTTAGGCCATGTCGAGTTTGGAGTCCCCAAATATTTATGTTGTGTATTGTTGTCATAGTTAACCCGATATTTCACAAACTTTCGGCAATGCACAATTTTTTTAAATAAAAACTATCATATCAAATACAGAAGGCCATAACGCAAAAAATAAACATTAAAATATGAGATAGATTTAAAATAAAATAAATTTATTAAAGAAATAAAAAAAACAAAAATTATTTGAAATCAAATAAAAAAAATAAAAAATTCTTATATCTATTCTATTTTATCATAGTAAAAGATATATATGATAGAAACCAAAAAAGATATCAAAATATGTATATTTATTTTTGCCCCTCCATTATGGACAAATTGATAATTATTTGTTTTATAAAAATTGCATTAAAATCTTTCGCGATTTCTTATAATTATATTTTTATTTTAATTTAAATATGAATCAAATGAATTATAAAAAAAATATTATATAAACATACTATGTATAGATATACTAGTATATATATAGACTAGCGATTAATATACAGACGTCTGGTGCCGCCAAATTTCAGCACCCGAAAATGGCGGCCCACGTCTTCAGATCTTAACGCGCTCTCTCCCCTTCGCCCATAAATGCTAAACTTCTAATGAGTAAGTATAATACAATTTTGCTTCCATTTGTTCTATAGCTCTTGCTTACATCATGGGAAAAATCAAGATTGGAATCAACGNAGGGATCTTTTTTTTAAAGCTTTAATTTGTTCGTAGGATTTGGGAGAATCGGACGTCTGGTGGCTAGAGTTGCACTGCAGAGTGATGACGTTGAACTTGTCGCTGTCAATGATCCGTTTATTACCACCGATTATATGGTCTGCCATTAATATTGCCTTTTTTTATTTATAAAAATACAAACTTCCTGTTAACATTTGTATATGTTTGTATGTATGTTATCTGATTTGGTTGATAATGTGGTTAGTGGGATCTATGAGCAGAAGTGTTCTGAATTGTGGTCGAAATGTGATGTAGTATGCATGGAATATTATTATATGATCTCCAGTTAAACTATATTCTGAAAAACATGAATTTGTGACTGCCGTCCGAAAATCTATCCTTCAAGTCGTCTGTGTAGCATGTTAACTCTTGTTGGTACATGATAGTGCTGTAAAACGCATTCCGAATTTGAGCTTCTTTTTTGACGATTGAATTGGGACATTTTATGCTGTATCTTGATAAATTCCCCCAGTCCTCTCCCGATGGTGGATGGGGTGGGGACCGGGGAGAGGACCTTACTTGTAAAGATAGTGAGAATGAAGATTGTTTTGACCATTATGTGAGGAAAAACAAGCATGTATGATGCTTTGTTTTGTTGGCAAATGATGTTTTGTATAATCTAATATGTTTATTATCCTTTTTCTACATAGACCTACATGTTCAAATACGACAGTGTTCACGGTCCATGGAAAACACATGAACTTGCAGTTAAGGATTCGAAGACCCTCCTCTTTGGGGACAAGCCGGTGGCAGTATTTGGCTCGAGGTATGTGCGTATATCCTTTATCAGTTGGAGTTATAGTTATTTTTTTATATTTTTAATGTGAATTTTATTTTGTGTCAACAGGAACCCGGAGGAAATCCAATGGGGTGAAGCTGGAGCTGATTTTGTTGTGGAGTCCACTGGAGTTTTCACTGACAAAGACAAGGCTGCTGCTCATTTGAAGGTTTTCCTTTAAGTAGCCTAGAATAAATTTCTCTCGGAAAGTAACAAGCTCAGAGCTAAGCATTGACATGTTCTTTTATTATGGTGTACTTTTGAATTTTATGCATTTGTGTTTTGGCTCTCCGATGTACTCTCAGGGAGGTGCGAAGAAGGTCGTAATTTCTGCCCCGAGTAAGGACGCGCCTATGTTTGTTGTGGGTGTGAATGAGAAGGATTACAAGCCAGATATTGATATTGTGTCTAATGCTAGCTGCACTACCAACTGCCTTGCCCCGTTGGCTAAGGTCTATATGTTCTCTACTAAGTTGGTAATGATAAGTTCCATCCACATAGATTAAAAGACTTGACACTTATCTTCTACCGCCTTTTGTTTTGAAAAAATTTACAGGTTCTCAATGACAAATTTGGGATCGTTGAGGGGTTGATGACCACTGTCCACTCCATTACAGGTATGTGTAGCTCTGCATTTCTCTGAGTTTTCACTCTTTAGTTTGCGTGGATGGTACTTGATTTGGATCACTTTCATTCAGCAACACAGAAGACCGTTGATGGTCCATCGATGAAGGACTGGAGAGGTGGAAGAGCTGCTTCATTCAACATCATTCCTAGTAGCACAGGAGCTGCAAAGGTACATGCGCACCACAAATTTAAGAACCTTACATTGTAAAGTATGATTATCTCGGGACATGATTGTTCAATCCGAACTTGATTACTATAATTTATAATCCATTTCTCCTTTTCAGTGCTGCTAAATGTTAGTGAAGATTAATGCAACGTTCTTTTGGATAATGGAAATATACAGGCTGTAGGAAAAGTGCTTCCTGCTCTGAATGGAAAGCTCACTGGCATGGCTTTTCGTGTTCCGACCGTCAATGTTTCAGTTGTTGACCTAACTGCAAGGCTCGAGAAGGCAGCTTCATATGATGAAATCAAAGCTGCGATCAAGTAAAAAACCAAACCACAACAATTCCTCTCCCTTTTCGAAGACAGACTCGACTCATTTTGCTGAATGCTGCCTGTCTTGTTTACTGTTTTATAGGGAGGAATCTGAAGGTAAGTTGAAGGGTATCCTAGGATACACAGAAGATGATGTAGTGTCCACCGACTTTATTGGTGACTGCAGGTGAGGACTACTCCAACTGTTTGCCGAACTCTTTTTGTGCCCCACCTATTTCTGGGATCATCCCCTGTTTCCTCAGTGTTGCTTTTGATATATTAATCCGGATCCTTTTGGCTTGTTGTCATTGAGGTCGAGTGAAGAAACTTACTAGCTTTATCCATGGCATCAATGTAGGTCGAGCATCTTCGACGCCAAGGCTGGAATTGCTCTAAACGGCAACTTCGTTAAGGTTGTCTCTTGGTACGACAACGAATGGGGTTACAGGTAACACATATGTACATTAAAGTGGAATTTTTTGTGCCAACTTTGGGATGACAATAAGTGCACTCATTGCTCATGTAAATCTAATTTGTGACAGCAACCGCGTGATCGACTTGATACGTCACATGGCGACGTCTGCTTGAGTTGTATGTTCGAAGGAGAAGTCTCATTTTACTCATGTCCCGTTTTTGTTGTTTTTAGAATAACCAAGCCGTTGGGATTTCCGAGCTTTGTTACTTTTTTCTAGCGGAGAATTTGTTCCTGAGTGCATGCATGTTGAACAGTGTTCATTTCGCTTTTGAGTTTGATATTTAGCATTTTGGATATGAGTGTCGTTTGGCATTAATTTACCAAATTTTTGCAATGAATCTGCATTGATCAGGAGTATGGGCAAAGGTAGAATAAGGTAATTGAACCAGCCTCTACAGATTAATTAAAAAAAATCGCTTTTTGGTTCACGAACGATGAGAAATAACCTCTTGGTATTATTAATTCACAAACCATAAATTTGAAAAATAGTAAAATACCATATGGGTATGTTTCAAAATGAAATCAGTTAAATGAGGTAAAAAAACATTGATATATTGGATTGTTTTATGGTTCATCTAAAATATTTTAAAAGTATAACCAATATATCGTACAACGATATTTACATTAATTATATCGTAAGATTTTGTATTCATTGTATAATGAGATTTTGATAAATCGATTTTTGTATGAAATTTTTTGTGGTGTAAAAATTGTTATACAAATATTGTTGTACATGTAGAATCACTCTTCTCTCCTTATGATGTGGTCAAATTTTAGTCCTTGGATCATCAACATATATGTCAATTTTCATAAAAATACTAAAGACTCGCATGATCTAATGATATTGAAATAGACAGAGGAACACTCACGATGTAGTATAGACTATAGACTAACCCATATAAAATAATATCATTATTGAGCATCAAAATCTCTAACAATAGACAGTGTAAAGACTATAGAATCTAAGTAGGAGAATAAATCTTAAAAAAAAAATACAAATCAAATGTTACAGAGAATGTTGTAAAATTAAGATTTTTTTTCTGTTACATTTAATGATTGTCGTACTCCAAGCATTGAAGATAAATTAAAAGAACAAACAGAGAGAATGAAAACAAAAGGAAGGAAAATCTTACATGATGACTCCAACTCTCCAACCAAAGGATAAAACAAAAAACAAAACAAGTAAAAGAGAAACTTTAATTTGCATTATAAATGCGCGAATCTATTGAAAAAATAAAAAAAAAAGTTGCAAGATTTGAAACCAACAAAAAAGGAAAACCCTAGATTTTTGCTCTCTATTGTTCCATATTTATATAAGTTGCTTAATATTCTACACTTCATGCATATTCCTTACATATACAGGAAAATATACCATAAACCCTATATATTCTACTGCTATTTTTTTTCTTGATATTCTCTACATATATTCATTCACATGCCATCCATTTTATCGTCATCAATATCCGATGTCGCGTTAGAGAACTACGTAAATTGTCCAGGAAATCATTTTTTTACATAGTCGCAAAAACTGGTACATGCATTTTGAAGTCTCAAATCCTTAGATTTAATCCATTTTTGTTAAGTTTTTTCTAATGTATACTGAATAAAATGTATGTCCATGCAGTTTGCGCAGATATACTTGAACCTGGGAATGGATTCTCACGCCAATTTGGTAATCAAAGCATGATAAATTAATTTAATTTCTCACATCTCTTTCTAGAGTTATTTATTTAATTAATAAATATCTGATTTTTTCTATGTTACAGTGTTGTATTTTGAAGGTGCATAGCCGGTGTGATGCATGTAAATTCAAGGCCTTGGAAGTGTTATCTTCCATCATAGGTAAATAGTTTATGATTTGGCTCCTTCAAAAATAAAACATTAATTCGATTCAAACCCGAAAAGCTCTCGAAAAATCGATCCAAGCTATATGTAACACCTTTCTTGCTTACTGATCCTCCATTCACCAACCGTGGCAAGGTGTGTACGATGTGACGATCGACGCAGAGACTAAAATGGCGAAAATCATGGGCGAAGTTAATCCGAACAGATGCATAAAAGCCTTAGCAAGATGCGGGCAGCATGCAGAACTTGTATGGGCTAAGGTCAATCACCCAAGATTGAATAAAATGGGTGGTCCATACGATTATAGTTATGATAATTACAATGATCATTATGGTTACCAACCTTGTTACAATAGCCACCGGAGATCGTTGTTGCCGGAAGGGATGTGGCATGAGGGAAGCCTCCGTTATCCGGTAAGGAATGTGATGCCTCTGCCGGAATATTCCTACCACCCTAACTACCATTACGATCACTGGCAGAGCTATCAGCACCCGATGGAGTATAATCCCTATCATCGGCAGCCGATGATGTATAATCCATATCTTGATCATGAATCTATGAATTATTTCAATATAATGTGACCATTTATGTTTATATTATAAGCTTGACAAATTGAGACAATATATATTGCGATTTTCTTTTAAATTTTATATATATTTTGTTGACTAGCTTGAGGCTGGTGAAAGTTGGTTCATGTATAATTATTTTTCATCATATATATTTCGTAATCTAAAGCGAAAAGTTATGTAATTCCAATTACATGGATGTGTGTTTTTCATGCAAATAATATATAAAATACGATTTTGATTGACCATTTAATGAAAGGAAAGATAAAGATTTTGACTGTTTCTCGGGTTTTTTTTTTTAATCAATATATAATTTAAAAAAAATGTAATTTTAAAAATAGCATGGGTGGAAAGCAGGCAATAGACGCTTCTATAAATAATGTATTCTTAGTTCGTTTCGTTATATTCGAAATTTTCATAATTTTTAAACTTATTTGTCTCGTATTTCTCTCTCACTTCTTCAATCTAAAATCATTCTGTCAATTTATTTAAAATTTTTCATGTATCCGAAATTTCTTCTTCCAAATGGTTACTATCAATGTGCGTTTATATTTTGGTGGTCACGTTATTATCATGAATGGATCAGTCGAATATAATATTCTTTATATTAGACCGATACGAATAATACGATCAATTACTTTGTTAGAGTTGTTCAAATTGTGCATAAAATATTAGGAATCGATCCAACGAAGTTACATATAAACAAATACTTGTTCTTGTATGGACAAATACTTATTAGTTTGATTATGCTACTGTTCATTCGTTTTATTTATGGCAAAGGTTTGAGCAAATTTTCGGGGAAATTATTGAACTAAGTATCCGCTTACACTTACAGCGGACGTTGCAGGGTGCTGAAAAAGCTAATGCAGCTTTTTAACTGCAGCAGAGATTACAGCCATACCCTGCAAATTTTGCAAGGTCCGTCACAAATGGTGACATAGGATTATTTCAAAACGCTACCATAAACAGTATTTTTAAAATTAATTTTTTTTAAACAAATTAATAATTAAAAACACCCACTGTTTCTCTTAGCAGCTTATAAACTATAAAGTATGCTTCTAGTTCAAGAAATCATTATTTTGGATTGATATTGCACCTTCTCTCGTAGATTATTGATACCAAAAAAATAGTTCGCTAATCTGTCTTTATTAGACGTGTTTCGATTAAATGATATCTATCTACTTTATTTTATATACTCATAATTTGGCCTTATATCGAAACTTCATTTTTTTTTATTAGTTTTCAGATCAAAGTATGATTTTAATTAAAAAGAATATATTTAAACATTTAATGAATCCGTTTTCAAGGGCAAATTTTTTTAAAATATGAAAATATCATGATTCAATCAATCATGGGAAATAATTAATAAGATGAGAAATTAGACTGCATGTTGAACAAAGTTGTCTCCACTACTTCAATTTTTTGGACAACTGGATCATATTGATAGAGTAAGAAAGAAAATTATCTTTTTTACAAAATATTTTGTATGCCAGTAAGTGTACAAAGAATTATAAATATAAAAGATTTGATTGTGTTTGATATTATTTATATATATATTTGAATGGCTTTAATACTTTGATTCAATAATAAATAAATTTTTTAAAAAGTGAATTAATGTTTAATTACCAAAGAACAAAACTGGACGAAAACCAAATATTAACAAGTTATCGGATTAAAATCTAAAATCTGGCAAGTTAAATTATTAGAATCGTAATTTTCTTGTAAGAACACGACTTTTTTTCCTGGAAAATAAAAAGGACAGCGTTTAACTTTTTATTTCTTAAGCACTTTATCTCTTTGAAAAAATTTCCACAAAAACATCGCTATTTTTTTTTAAAAAAAAAAACTCTAACACACAAACTAAATAAAAACACCGTCGAAAGTGGGGGGTTAGACAGATCCCTACCTGTATGTATATATACAACAAAATAACAGCGCAAATAAAACCTATCGGAGAGGACTAGACCAGAACCTCTGCAAAGGCTATACACACGTCACATCATAACAAAATACAAACACACTAAAACAGAGAATCCAGAAAGCAACAACAAAAATCAAATCAAGTCCAACATGGCACCCTGGAATATGTCAGCAAAAGCAAAATAATCGCAACGATGGGCAAGGAGAACTCTGCAGTGAACGCCCATCACATAACGCCCAAAAAGGCGGAAAACTAAATCAGCCTGGATCAGGAGGTCGCACGTAGGGCAAACTCGTCTGAAGCGCCTTCTGTCTGTAATATCGTCGCTACTAAGAACGCGTACGACCCGGGAGCGATAAAGATAAACAGACGGTGGTAGAAGAAGGCACCACACCCTCCTCATAGCCCACACTCATTGAACCCACCGCAAATGAAGGCAACGTAATAGGAATATGAGGATCAACAACAAGATCCTGAACAGCAGGAGCAAGATAAACCACCGGAACCGTAACAAGCACAGATGTAGGAACAGCTGCAGCAGAAGAAGACACCACCTCAACCACAGATGCAGGACCAATTGCAGCAGAAATAAACACGACCTCAACCATACCCGTGGCCTAAGACGAGAGATTTTGCTCCGTCGCAAGCTTATCAAGAAGAGTCTTAAACTTCAGATTACGGGGTTTCACAGCTCTCGAAGTCACACCAAGACCTGAATCACTCGGTAATCCTGCAATATCTTTATTCATCGAAATAGGCCTAACTCTGGAAAAAACAAAAAAAAAATAAAATAAAGAGCACATTTAGATATATTCATATATATTGAAAAGGTGTGTATGAAAAGTTGTATTTGTATTGAAACTGTGAAAAAACAAAAAAAATAAAATAAAATAAAGAGCACATTTAGATATATTCATATATATTGAAAAGGTGTGTATGAAAAGTTGTATTTGTATTGAAACTGTAACNCTGTGTGAGTTTGGGGAATATCCCCATTCATAGGTCCGAGATCTACATCTATGAATTGAAAGGTCCGAATGATCAACTCTGCAATCAGTTGTTAGAATCAATAGGTCTTCAAATTGTTCATTTGAAAAAATGGAAACCCTTCTTATTGGATGATCATGATACTTCCCGAAAATCGAAATTCTTGATCAATGGAGGAACAATATCACCCTTTTTATTCAATAAGATACCAAAGTGCATGATTGACTCATTCCATACTAGAAATAATCGCAGGAAATCCTTTGCTAACGCGGATTCCTATTTCTCAATGATATTCCACAATCAAGACAATTGGCTGAATCCCGTGAAACCATTTCATAGAAGTTCATTGATATCTTCTTTTTATAAAGCAAATCGACTTCGATTCTTGAATAATCCACATCACTTCTGCTTCTATTCTAACACAAGATTCCCCTTTTCTGTGGAAAAGGCCCGTATCAATAATTATGATTTTACGTATGGACAATTCCTCAATATCTTGTTCATTCGCAACAAAATATTTTCTTTGTGCGTCGGTAAAAAAGAACATGTTTTTGGGGGGAGAGATACTATTTCACCAATCGAGTCACAGGTATCTAACATATTAATACCTAACGATTTTCCACAAAGTGGTGACGAAACGTATAATTTGTACAAATCTTTCCATTTTCCAAGTCGATACGATCCATTCGTTCGTAGAACTATTTACTCGATCGCAGACATTTCTGGAACACCTCTAACAGAGGGACAAATAGTAAATTTTGAAAGAACTTATTGTCAACCTCTTTCAGATATGAATCTATCTGATTCAGAAGGGAAGAACTTGCATCAGTATCTCAATTCAAACATGGGTTTGATTCATACTCCCTGTTCTGAGAAATATTTACCATCCGAAAAGAGGAAAAAACAGAGTCTTTGTCTAAAGAAATGCGTTGAGAAAGGGCAGATGTATAGAACCTTTCAACGAGATAGTGCTTTTTCAACTCTCTCAAAATGGAATCTATTCCAAACATATATGCCATGGTTCCTTACTTCGACAGGGTACAAATAGCTAAATTTTATATTTTTAGATACTTTTTCAGACCTGTTGCCGATACTAAGTAGCAGTCAAAAATTTGTATCCATTTTTCATGATATTATGCATGGATCAGGAGCAAGGGTCCTGTATAGGGTTGTGCCACCGCCAGCTTCTGCAGCTCAGTCTTCAAAGCCTCAAGTCTGTAAGCTTTTAGGATTTAAATATTTTAAATGATTTATTTTTATCACCTGCATGATTTCATGATTTACGCTTCATGATGATTTACTGCTTATGCTGTTTTTACACTGTAAGGTCCATTAATTTCAAAACTAGATTAAATGCATGATGGGTTACGTTTTAATTGAACTGTATTCAGATATGCCTCCCAGACGAGAACCCAGGATGGTCAGAGTGGATGATATTCCTGAGGTTGGCAGGGGTCCTCCACCACCACCGCCAGGGGACCCAGCTACCCGAGTCCTCGAGGGTATGGCTAGACTTTTGGAGCAGGTACAGCAGGTTCCTAGACATCAGACTGATATCTTTGAGCAGTTCCGTAGGCTCAACCCGAAGGAGTTCGGGGGTACTACTGATCCATTTGTTGCAGAGGGATGGATTAGGTCGCTGGAGTTGCACTTTGATTATCTAGAGATGAGGGATGGCGACCGGGCCAGGTGCGCCATCTATATGCTGAGGGATGATGCGTCCCTTTGGTGGGAGGGAGCCGCACATGCTGTGGATGCGGCTACTCTTACATGGGCCAGATTCAGGGAGATGTTTTTCGGGAAGTATTTCCCAGTTGACGTCAGGGGCCGCCTGACGAGAGAGTTCATGAGCCTCCAGCAGGGGGAATTATCAGTGGCGGAGTTCATCCGCAAGTTTGACAGGGCTGCCACTTCGTGCCCATGATAGCAGGGGATGCCACCCAGAAGCTGAGGCATTTCCTAGATGGACTGAGACCTACCCTCCGCCGAGACGTTATGCTGATGAGACCGGCGAGTTATGATGAGGCCATTGCCTGTGCTTTTCAGGCAGAGCAGGCATTGCGAGATATAGATTTTGAGATGCAGCGGAAGCGGCATCAGGCCCAGTCCAGTGCACAACCACAGAAAAAACAGTTTACCGGGCCATCCAGACAGCAGGGACAGCAGAAGTCCCAGGGTCAGCACAGGGGGCCAGGACAGAAGAGGCCACCCCAGGCACCAGGGGTTCCTAGGTAGGAGGGAGGCCCGCCTTGCAAGCAATGCAACAAATATCATTATGGCAAATGCATGTGGGGCACCTACAGATGCTTCATATGCAAGCAGGAGGGGCACAAGGCTGCAGATTGCCCTCAGAACAATGGTTCCACTACCGGCAGGGCTTATGTAATGCATGCCGAGGAGGCGGAGGCAGCGCCAGACGCGACACTGATTACCGGTAACCATTTTTTTTAAGATTTTAATTTCGCATGATTGCGTGGGTTTAATGCTTGTTTGATGATTAAATTATTGGGATCGATAACGTAGAAGAAATTAGGATGCATGCTCTACCTACTTGGAATTATGAATTTAATTGTTTGATCAGAAAATTTTAGGGACCAAATTGTTATAATGGGTAAATTAAGGACAAAAATGCAAATTTCAAAACTTTAAAGGGGTTAATTTGCAATTTATGATTTTTCTGAGGTTGAATTTTGAACTTTTGGAGGTTTATAATTGGGTTAAGTCAGTGATATTTTGAGGATTTTGAGTTAACTATCGATAAGGAATTCCTTAAGTTCAACATTATTAGATTTGATGGTATGTTTTGTCACAGAGAGGATATATATTGCAGGTGTAGCCACGCATGCATTGCTAGACTCAGGGGCTACGCATTCGTTTATATCCGAATCTTTCGTGAAGCGACTAGGGATAGCACCAGTAGCGAAGGATTCAGGATTCAAAGTATCGATTCCATCTGGGGATCAGATGTTCACATCCCGGATAGTGAGAGGATTGGAGCTCATATTGCAGCAGAAGGCAGTACAGGCAGATCTGATTGTACTACCGCTGCCAGAATTTGATATCATACTGGGCATGGACTGGCTCGCTTCTCATGGGGCAGTCATAGATTTTCACCAGAGGTCAGTGTCTGTCAAACCTCCCAGTGGGAAGCCATTTGTATTTGAGGCAACTAAACATCAGCAGTTCCCACACGTCATTTCCTGTATGTGTGCGAGGAAGCTTATTAAGAGAGGCTGCCAGGCGTTCTTAGCCAGCATCATATCAGTGGCAGAGCCAGTCAGCCAGAGGCTGGAGGATATAGATGTGGTCAGCGAGTTCTCCAGTGTGTTCCCTGACGATGTTTCAGGAATTCCACCAGACAGAGAGGTGGAGTTCTCTATTGAGCTCATGCCAGGGACAGTGCCGATATCTAAGGCACCCTACCGATTAGCGCCTGCAGAAATGAAGGAGCTTAAGGAACAAGTTCAGGATCTGCTGGATAAGGGTTTCATCCGCCCTAGTGTTTCTCCTTGGGGCGCACCAGTTCTTTTTGTTAAGAAGAAGGATGGCAGCATGCGTCTGTGCATTGACTACCGAGAGCTGAACAGAGTTACAATTAAGAATAAATATCCGTTGCCTAGGATCGAAGACTTGTTTGATCAACTTCAGGGAGCATCAATATTCTCTAAGGTAGACCTTCGATCCGGATATCATCAGCTGAAGGTGAGAGAGTCAGATGTGCATAAGACAGTTTTTCGGACGCGTTATGGGCACTATGAGTTCTTG
Organism: Primulina huaijiensis; assembly: GCF_012295235.1. NCBI lineage: Eukaryota > Viridiplantae > Streptophyta > Magnoliopsida > Lamiales > Gesneriaceae > Primulina > Primulina huaijiensis. The sequence continues at coordinate 15,250,479 of NC_133315.1, read as the reverse complement.
GTGATGCCCTTCGGTTTGACGAACGCGCCAGCGATCTTCATGGATCTCATGAATCGCGTGTTTCAGCCATTCTTGGATCAGTTCGTCATAGTCTTCATTGACGATATACTGATCTATTCGAAGAGCAGGGAGGAGCACAGTCATCATCTGAGAACAGTATTGCAGACTCTACAAGATAGACGACTGTATGCCAAGCTCAGCAAGTGTGAGTTCTGGCTTGACAGAGTGGCATTCTTGGGCCACATCGTATCTCAGGATGGCATAGAGGTCGATCCGAGCAAGGTAGAAGCAGTCAGAGATTGGCCAGTTCCGAAGAGCGTGACAGAGATCCACAGTTTCTTGGGATTGGCAGGTTATTACAGAAAGTTTATCCAGGGCTTCTCTTCTATTGCAGTGCCCATGACCGCTTTGACGAAGAAGAACGCCAAGTTTATTTGGGGATCTGAGTGTCAGGAGAGTTTCGACAGACTGAAGCAGGCCTTGACCACAGCGCCATTGCTAGCTATGCCATCAGGGCAGGGAGAGTTTGTGGTATATACAGATGCATCGAAGCTTGGTTTGGGCGCAGTTCTGATGCAGCAGGACAGAGTGATAGCCTATGCGTCCAGACAGCTAAAGGTTCATGAAAAGAATTATCCGACTCATGACCTCGAGCTAGCAGCAGTGGTATTTGCCCTGAAGATCTGGAGACACTATCTGTACGGGGAGAAGTGCAGAATTTTCAAAGATCATAAAAGCCTGAGGTACTTCTTCACACAGAAAGAACTAAACATGCGACAGAGGAGGTGGCTTGAGCTGGTGAAGGATTATGATTGTGACATTAGCTACCATCCGGGTAAAGCTAATGTAGTCGCAGACGCTCTGAGCAGGAAGCACGCAGTGATTGGCCATCTGTCAGTGCAGAGACCGCTACAGGCTGAGATTCAGAGATTTGAGCTTGTAGTTTATGCCAGGGGCGAGGCCCCGAATCTTGCTACTCTGACAGTACAGCCGACTCTGAGAGACAGAATTCGAGCGGGGCAGACTTTGGATGAGCAGTTACAGAAGTGGAGACAGAGGGACGAGGCTAAGGGCCAGAGACTGTATGCAGTTGTGGACGGCATAGTCAGATATAGGGACCGCCTATGGGTTCCTGACAGTGATTCCCTCCGAGCAGATATCTTGAGTGAGGCCCACAGCACCCCGTACTCCATCCATCCAGGGAGTACGAAGATGTATAAGGATTTACAGACTCTTTATTGGTGGCCGGGCATGAAGCGAGATATTCTGCGCTTTGTCTCCGAGTGTTTGACTTGTCAGCAGGTTAAGGCAGAACATCAGAGACCTGCAGGGAAGCTGAGACCACTCCCTATTCCCGAGTGGAAATGGGAGAATATTACTATGGATTTCGTGACACGACCCGAGGACCATTATTTTTCCGCATATTGATTCATGTGTTTTGAGAGGAGTTACACATTTTATATGTTGATGCTATTACGATTTTTACACGATTATGTTTACGTTGATTTTGGATGACGTTAGTTATTTTTAAATTGCACTACTTTTATTGGCAAATAAATACGATTATTTTAAATGTCATTTTGTAATTGCGAGCTTTTTTAAAAAAAAAAATATTCCGCACTTTTAAAACGGGAGACGTTACAGAAACAATACAGTTTCAAAAGTAATTGTTTACACCTTTTCTGAAAGGTCATATATGAAAAGTTGCAATGTTTAATTTATCAATTATTGAAGTCTATAAAAGGAGTTAACTTGAGTCAGGTTTGCTGCAGAAAATCTTTCTACAAGGATTGAGTATTGTTGCAAGAAACTTTCTTACGTATCTTGTGTCTAGAAAATTCAAAGTGCATTATTTCTTCTAGTTTCTTCATCTTATCCTACAGGATATTTGCTCTGATTTATTTGCACAAAACAGAGAGCAAATAAAGCCTAAAGGAAAGTGTAGATCCTACACGATTTGAAGCCGACTCCGTACCGCAGAATTCTCCGCTATTTCTTTTTATTTGTTTTTTACCCAACAATCTTTAGGCTTTACGTTTCGAAATAATGGCAAGTTCGATCAAGGATTTGGCTACAAATATCGTGAAGTTGGAACGTATTGATGGTGGGCAATTCATACGATGGCAGAAAAGAGTTCACTTCCTGTTGGTGGCTTTAAAGATAGCATATGTTCTCAGTACTCCCAAACCTACAGACGCTGATGGAGAAACAATTGAAGAAATCAGGAACCGTCAAAAATGGGAGAATGACGACGAAATTTGCAGGGGACATATACTCAACGCCATGTGTGATAGTTTATTTGACGTCTATCATCTGATACCCACCGCTAAAGAGTTATGGGACAAAGTAGAGGCAAGATACATGCAAGAGGACTCTTCAAGTAAGAAATTTCTTGTCTCTACTTTTCTGAATTTCAAAATGATAGATTCATGGCCTGTCATGGAACAATTTTCAGAAGTAGAGAAAATGCTTAATAGATTTATCCAACACAATTTACACATGGATGAAACCATAGTTGTCAGTTCTATCATAGATAAACTTCCTCCATCTTGGAAAGATTTTAAAAGGATCTCAAACATAAAAAGGAAGATATTTCTCTTGAGGCCCTTGCTAACTCTCTTCGAATAGAATAAAAATTTCGTGTGCAAGAGAAAAACAATTCTCAGGTTATGCAAGAGTCAAAATACAAAGATGCATCAAGCAAGGTGCATGTGGTGGAATCTGGACAAACCAATAAGTTCAACAAGGGAAAGAGGGCAAATCAGTCTAAAGAAGATCAACTTGAAAAAAAGAGGAGAAAAGGCAAGTGTTATCACTTCAACAAAGAAGGGCACTACAAGTTTGAGTGTCGCCTTTTGAAAAAGAAAACTAACGAGGGTAAAACACTAACGAGGGTAAAGCACCAAAAGAAGTTACACATAGCATGGTAGCCATGATTTCTGAATTGAACATGGTGGAGGAAGACTTTTCTTGGTGGGTTGATACCGGAGATACCAAACATGTGTGTAAAAACAAGGAATTATTCAAGAACTTAAAAGTCATGAATGATCCCAATGCAGTGGTATATATGGGAAATGCATCTACTACTTCTATCTTAGGTACATGAGAAGTAGATTTAAAATTTACTTCTGGACATGTTGTAACTTTGACTAACGTATTGTATGTACCAGATGTTGGTCCCATGTACAGAATTTGAGATAATAAATCCGAAAATAAAGAATAAACTGGACACCGAGATTTACGTGGAAAACCCCTAAAAATTATTAGAGTAAAAACCACGGGCAAGATTAAAAGAATTCCACTATAATATTTTGTGGTGTACAACTCAATCACTGTGTTTCTAAAGAGAACACACACTCTCTTAATACAGGAGAACAAACACCTCACAAATATTATAGACTATATAAGATGAGAGAAAACTCGAAGAAGGGATGATTTGAGAATGAAGAGGGGAGCTCTATTTATAGAGCCCCTGTCAGTGTGAAGACGTGTATAAAACGCGTCTTCTGAAATTTCCGTCTGAAATCCATGCGCCTTATTTTCACAATTATAAGCCAACATTTGCATCCCACGTTTTTAAAACGTTTCTCCACCAACCGTTATGAATATGGTCTTGCCATCTATTGGCCCACCCATTGCCGACACCAGAAGTAAGAAATAATCTTGTTAGTGGTAGTATGCTTAACAAGTTTGGTTTCAAATTTGTATTTGAAGCTGATAAGTTTGTCCTTAGCAAGAGAGGAACTTTTCCGAGAGGAACTTTTGTTGGAAAGGGTTACTTTTGTAATGGCATGTTCAAATTAAATGTCATGCCGATAAACAAAAATAAGGATATGTCTTCTTTTGTGTACTTTATTGAGTCGTCTTTTACATTATGGCATAAAAGATTAGGGCATATGAATTATAAAAGAATTGATCAAATGATAAAACTTGATTTGTTGCCATGGATTAAACAAGATGCTGGAAAATGTAAGACTTGCATGCTCACAAAAATATCTAGACAGTCATTTCCTAAAATAGACAGAAAAACTTCAAAATTAGAACTGATACACAGTGACATTTGTGATTTACATGGTACACCAACTTTTGGAGGCAAAAAATACTTTGCTACTTTTATTGACGACTATAGTAGATTTTGCTATGTATATTTATTACATACTAAGGATGAAGTAATTGAGAAATTTAAAATATTTAAGGCTGAAATTGAGTTATTTTGTGAATCTAGAATAAAATGTCTTAGAACAGATAGAGGAGGTGAATACTATCAAAACAATTTCTTTGAAACTAGTGGTATTAAACATGAAGTAACTGCTCCGTATACGCCACAACAAAATGGTGTGGCTGAAAGGAAAAATAGAGTGTTAATCGTATTTGTTATTGCCATGTTGTCAAACTCAAAATTAAGTCAAGGATATTGGGGAGAAGCAGTTTTAACTGCTTGTTATATTCTAAATAGAGTTCCTACTAAAAGAAATTCTATCACCCCATATGAATTTTGGTTCAATAAAAAACCAAACATAAAATATTTGAGAGTTTGGGGCTGTAGAGCTGTAGTGAAGCTTCTTGAACCAAAGAAAAGAAAGTTGGGAGAAAGAGGTGCTGAATGCACATTTTTGGGATATGCACAAAATAACAATGCCTATAGATTTATTGTTGTAGAAACTCATGATTTAATTTTAGTTAATACTATAATTGAATCAAGAGATGCCATTTATGAAGAGTCTAGGTTCTCCTCAATGTACAAGGAAGTCTATGATAAAATAAAACAAGACTTCACAACATTAAAAACTTCAAATGACAAAGAAGAGATTATTGAGTTAAGAAAGAGCAAAAGAGCCAAGAGAACTAAGTCATTTGGCTCAGATTTTGTAACTTATCTTATTGAAGGAACAAGACAAGAACTAAGTAACAAAATACCTTATTGTTTTATTACCGAAAGTGATCCCAAAACATTTGATGAGGCAATAAATTCTCAAGATGCCTCGTTTTGGAAAGAAGCAATAAATGATGAGATGGATTCAATTATGGCTAATAAAACTTGGAAATTAGTGGATTTACCACCTGGTTCCAAACCTATTGATTGTAAATGGATCTTCAAAAAGAAGATGAAAATGGATGGAACAATAAACAAGTTTAAAGCCAGATTAGTAGCCAAAGGTTTTACTCAAAAACACGGCTTGGATTATTTTGATACTTATTCACCGATAGCTAGAATAACTACAATTCGATTACTTATTGCTTTAGCTTCGACCCAAAAATGGGTAATTCACCAAATTGATGTAAAAACAGCATTTCTAAATGGTGAGTTAGAAGAAGAAGTATACATGAAACAACCGGAAGGGTTTATTCTACAGGGTCAAGAAGGAAAAGTATGAAAACTTGTGAAATCTCTGTATGGATTAAAACAAGCACCGAAACAATAGCATCATAAATTTGATTGTGTTATTACTGCTAATGGATTCAAGATAAACGAATGAGACAAATGTGTTTACAGCAAGTATAACGAAGGTAAAGGTGTCATTATATGCTTGTATGTAGATGACATGCTAATTTTTGGCACCGATTCAGAACAAGTTATTAAAACCAAAGAATTGCTATCTAGCAAATTTGAAATGAAAGACATAGGTGAGGCAAATGTTATCCTAGGAATAACAATTGTAAGGGATCGAGAATCAATTCAACTCTCACAATCTCATTACATAGAGAAAATTCTCAAGAGGTTCAATCATTTAGAATGCAAACCTGCCTCAACTCCTATAGATCCCAAGATCAATTATGTAAAGAACTACAGTGGTTCAGTATCCCAGTTGGAGTATGCTCAAGTAGTTGGGAGTCTAATGTATGCAATGACTTGCACAAGACCTGATATAGCTTATGCTATTGGCGTGTTAAGTAGGTACACGAGCAATCCAAGTAAGCAACATTGGTTAGGAATAACTAGGATACTTAGGTATCTTGAAGGCACAAAAGACTATAACCTACGATATTGTGGGTATCCTTCTGTTCTTGAAGGATACTCAGATGCTAGTTGGATAACTAACAAAGATGACCACTCATCCACAAGTGGTTGGATCTTTATGTTTGGTGGAGGAGCAATTTCTTAGGGTTCTAAGAAGCAAACATGTATTACAGACTCCACCATGGCATCTGAATTCGTAGCTTTAGCATCAACTAGCAAGAAAGCCGAATGGTTTCGAAATTTACTTCTTGAAATTCCAATGTGGCCCAAACCAATGGCACCAATATCTATTCATTGTGATAGTGCCTCTACACTAGCGAAAGCTTACAGCGAAGTGTATAATGGTAAATCAAGGCACATTGGATTGAGACATAGTATAGTAAGAAGCTTGATTACAAGTGGAATAATTACAATTGATTTTGTACCATCAAAAGAAAATTTAGCAGATCCTTTGACAAAAGGGTTGAACAGAGAAATGGTATTGCGAACATCAAAAGGGATGGGATTAAAGTCCAACCAATAAAATCACTAACAATGGAAACCTCAATTCAACGTTAGATATATCTTCTGGTCTTGAATTCAATGATTTAAAGTACTTTGTTATAGTGATTTGAACACTGTGATGTCATCCCAAAAGTTGAGTAGTGTTGGTAATCCTGCCAGTAGTTAAAGGTTGTATAATTTTCTTAACAAGTCTTGTTAAATGCCACATATGGCAGGGGCATTAAGTACTTGCCTATATGGGTGATGGATTTAGGGCATCCACAAAGTTTCATGGACAAGACTTTGTAAACACTCACGAAAGGATAGAGATACAAGACCTAATGTATCGATTATGACAAAGGAAAGTTTTAAATTTGTGTGTATTGGTTTATGTGGTTATTCTTATATACAGGTGGTTCAAAGCTTGTCTATCTATTTGTATTCAGTAACTACAAAGAACATTTACTAAGATAATGGTTCAATCGAAAGATACCATTGTTGATGCATGAATTCTCAACAATATTCGGTGATTCTTTGAAGGCATTTCAATATATAGAAAATGCCATGGGATTGTTAGATATATTCATATATATTGAAAAGGTGTGTATGAAAAGTTGTATTTGTATTGAAACAATACAGTTTCAAAAATAATTGTTTACACCTTTTCTGAAAGGCCATATATGAAAAGTTGCAATGTTTAATTTATCAATTATTGAAGTCTATAAAAGGAGTTAACTTGAGTCAGGTTTGCTGCAGAAAATCTTTCTACAAGGATTGAGTATTGTTGCAAGAAACTTTCTTACGTATCTTGTGTCTAGAAAATTCAAAGTGCATTGTTTCTTCTAGTTTCTTCGTCTTATCCTACAGAATATTTTCTCTGATTTATTTGCACAAAACAGAGAGCAAATAAAGTCTAAAGGAAAGTGTATATCCTACACGATTTGAAGCCGACTCCGTACCGCAGAATTCTCCGCTATTTCTTTTTATTTGTTTTTTACCCATCACATTTTGTATTTGTAGAAAATAAATACGAGTTTACGAAATATGCAAAGCACCATTATACACGTCAAATCATGGAAAGAACCACGCACATGGTTAAATAATTAATTAATTAACTTTTACTGTATAACAATGTGAATCCAAATTGAATATTAGAGTCTTTCCAAAAAGAAATTAATTGAATATTAGAGTATTATGCCAGTAAAAATTTACTCTGCAAAGGTTTATTTTTCAAAATAAAGTTCATCATTGACATAAAACAAAATGCCCCAACTAAAATAGGTATGTATGAGTTAAAATAATATACAAAAACATATATTACACAATTTTATCGATTAATTTTTTGAGACGAATCTCCAACCCGATCGATCTATGAAAAATAATTTTTTTTATGGCAAAAATATTACTTTCATTTGTAAATATGGATCGGGTCAATCTATTTCAAGAACATAAAAAAAACTTGCTCAAAATAATATCGGTCCTTCAAATTTTATTGCAATTTGCAACTCGGGCAACTTGAATCATAGCATAAGTTGCATCACTATATTCTACTCCGGGGTGGAATTTAATTTCAATATCTCACATATTTTTAGTATTATGGTCATTTGTTCTTAAAAAAATTAAAACAATAAAAATATTCTAATTAATCCACCAGATCAGTTTTCGTCAACTTAATTTTAAATATTGATTACGCTCTCGAGTCTATAGATATGAAAAATCAGTATCACTTTAGCAATTTGTAATGCCACATCAACAATTTATGTTGTAACGTCATCATTTTCTAATATCACTTAGCTCTACGGTAATAAACGACTAAAAGCAAAATGAATGACCAATTTATTAGACTAAAACCTGAAATCAAAAAAATTTCAGAACTAAAAATGAAAATGTCGGATCATAGAACCAAGATTGTAATTTTCTCACCGTCGATGATATCAAAACATGGACGAACTTATCTTGACAATCAATCGATCACCAAATATGCATCGTGAAGAGATAATTCGGCGGCCGGCCAAGATTCACTTTAGGGTGGAAATTAATGTGCATGGCCTGCCTTTACACATCTGTCATCTCCTTGCATGTGAAGTGTCTGTGAGTTTGGATGAAAGGCAACCCTTGGTGGGTACGCTTTTACATGAAAGAAACCCCCACCCACCCCACCCCACTCCACCCCCTAACCTTCTATGCAAGCTTTTATTTTTAAGCACTATTTATAAAGTTAGCAAAAGCTGCTTTTGATCACATATATGGCAGCACATGCAATCACAGCTAGGATATCTATCCATTCATGATACACATCAATAATATTAAGGATGGAAATCAATAAACAAAAGATCGATTCGTTTACCCGATGAAATTATTTTTCAAATTAAAGTATAACTCGACGACGGCGTTTATTCGATTCTGATACTAATGTGAGAAGAGAAACAATTGAAATTTAGCGTTTGAATTGCGAAAAGAATACCATAAATGAAAAAATATTCGACCAAAGTTATATTTCACGTTAATTGGATTAAGTCTGTGCGATATTCTAATAATTCTACTTTATAAAATGCTTTTCCCAGAGTAATTAAATCAAGGTACTTGTCAAGAAATGATAACTAAATTAACGAGTTGGTAGCCAACAACAACAGTGTGGTCGAACCTTGTTTTGGCCTGCTTAATTATGACTTTTGATGTGTCTTTTTTCTCCTAAAAAAAGGGGGAAAAACACAACAAAAATCTCACGCAAATACCATTGAGAAGGTTTGTTTAGACGGACTAATTAATTATTAGATTTTGGACTGACTAACAATGTCATTTATGTTTTAGATTGTTTGACTAGAGTTATATTTCTAATCAAAATTTTGTCCTTGGTTTAACATTTTTTCGGGTTTTTATCTTCCTCGATTTTGTTTATTCAAGACAAGACAGTAAATGATTACACATCATTGTTTCATCTTACGCTCAGGTCTGAGTGCAGGATCTATCATATTTCAATGAATCACACAAGATACCAAAGTTAATGACGAATCAAATTATCAAAGATGTAATGCGATTTTCGACTAATTAAACTTGCATTAACAAATAGTTAAATGTAAGATATATTGTTTATGCATCACAGCACACTATATTAAAACCTTTATTTTGAAACCACAACATTAAATTCATCTGTTATGAAAAATGTTTCAACAATACAGCTATATAAAGAGGCACATCCCCATTCTCAAAATAGTGAGTGCACCTCATGAAGTCCATGTATCCATACTTCTGCACTTACTCAGTCCGCATCCGAAAGGGTATAACGAATCCATGGATTCTTGATTTAATTTATGTTTCTACGCTTGCGGGAAACTAATGGATTCAATCTTCTTGTCTTTCTAATGTTGACATGTTAATCATGGCGCCATGTGTTACTTTTTATTGTTGCTCAGCAATTCTTTAACTTTTCATAATGATCTTTTCTCCCTGCAGATATGGAATTTTCATGAACGATCGAGTTGAGAAGTTTTAGTCCAGTCAAAAGAGATTTTGATAACACAGATGCCGGCCTCAACGTATTTCCCTCTTCGTTGGGAGAGCACTGGAGATCAATGGTGGTATGCTTCGCCAATAGATCTTGCAGCAGCCAACGGACACTACGACTTGGTACGGGAGCTTCTCCGCCTCGACGGCAATCACCTTATAAAACTGACCTCCCTGCGCAGAATCCGCCGTCTCGAAACCGTGTGGGATGACGAAGAGCAGTTTCATGATGTGGCCAAGTGCCGATCACAAGTTGCAAGAAAGCTACTATTGGAGTGCGAGATCAAGAAAGGCAAAAACTCACTCATAGGGGATGGTTATGGAGGATGGCTTCTGTACACAGCTGCCTCTGCAGGGGACTTGAGTTTTGTGCAAGAATTGCTCGAAAGGGACCCTCTTCTGGTGTTCGGAGAAGGAGAATATGGAGTCACCGATATTCTGTATGCGGCTGCGAGGTGCAAGAATTCTGAGGTTTTCAGGGTGGTTCTTGATTTTACTGCCACGCCGAGGATTACCTCGAGTGATTGGACCGGGGAGGTCCCTTTGGCTTATAAGTTCGAGATAATGAACAGAGCTCTTCATGCTGCAGCTAGAGGAGGTAATCTGAGGTTACTGAAGGAGCTTCTCCGTGATTGCTCCGATGATGCGTCATCGTATAGGGACAATAAGGGTGCAACCATCTTACATGCAGCAGCCGCCAAGGGTCAGGTTGAGGTCAGAATTCTAATTTCATCTCTTCACACACTTTGTTTCTTGATCTTTTCGTCTTTTTTGAGAACACATGCACTGGCTTGACTCGAATCCATCCGTTGCCACTCAAACTTCTGTGTATTTCAGATTGTCAAAGATACCGCGATAACATGTGGACTTATCGACTCTATGGACAATGGAGGCAATACAGCATTGCACGTAGCTGCTCACAGAGGCCAGCTAGCAGTTGTCGAAGCTCTAATTCTTGCAGCACCAGCATCAACCCACGCCAGAAACAGTACTGGAGAGACATTCTTACATGCTGTTGTTACTGGTTTTCAAACACCTAGTTTTCAGATATTGGATCGCCAGATAGAGCTCATGAAACATTTGTTGAGTGGGAAGATTTTCGATATTGAAGAAGTCATCAATGCAAAAAACAACGATGGCAGAACCGCGCTTCATTTAGCCACCATAGGGAACATTCATTCTGATATTGTGAAACTACTCATGTCTGTCAGCTTTGTCGATAAGCACATCCGTGATATAAATGTGATGAATCCATTAAATATTCTCAAGAAACGGGCTCGTTCTGCATCGTCTGAACAGGTAACCAGGCAAGTGATATCAGGTGGTGGAATTTTCGATTCTCAGGACTGTTCGACTAGAAAAGTTATTGCATCCCATATAAAGAAGCAAAGCATAGGTAATAGTCCAGGGACTTCGTTTAGGATCAATGACACTGAAATTTTCTTGTGCACGGGAGCAGTGAGTACATCAGAAGCCATTCGTTCTGCAGCAGGATCGACCATTTTATCAACTGATCATAGCCAATGTGACTCAAGCATGAAAACTCACAGTTCTCCCAAAATCCATAAGTCCGGTTCTATGAAGTTTGCGTCAAGACGGATAAAACGCCTCCTTCATTGGCCGAATATAAGAAATAGAACCTCAGAAACCTCCCCGAAGAAATTGGTAGATGGAACAAATTCTGTAAGCACTTCAGAAGGAATTCCAGTTCCTTTGAGGCAGAGATTTTCAAAACCATCACCACTTCCTAACAACAAACGAGCACTTTCGGTGAGGAGTAGTCAACCAAGTCCAACTGCGAAGAAGAAACTAGCTTCAGGGATGATCCATGATGCGATGCAGGCCATTCCACATTTTATAGCCTCTCACAGATCACGTTCTAGTTCTTTCTCGAAATTATCCATGTCCTCACGAAGCTCTTTGGACGCACAACAGGGTACCCAGATTGAGAACGAGATTGCAAGACACATCAGCTCTAATGTTCTGAACGAAAATTCGAATCCCAGACATACAGGTTTGGTAAACAAGAGGTTTCTAAACCAGTACTTGTGCTTTGGTGATGCAGGCCAACCTGTGGAGGCTCCTGCTTCTAGTTTACAACCGTATGAAGTTTACGAGCGCACTGTGCTATCAACAGCTTGATCAAACAGCCCAAATGATAACTTTGTCAAACTGCGGAGAGTAACGAGTCTGTTCGATCTGTCGGTTAAAATATGTATATCTCAACTCAGAATGTACGACGCCCACCAGCAAAAATGCTTCCTTGCATGTTTCGGTCTCTTCAAAATGAAAATTGTATGTTCCTCTTATGTTTTCGATCATCTCAATATCATCGATTAATAATAAATATTGAGCAAAATCTTTATTCGAGCCGATCTGAAATTGCTGGTTGAATCCCAACTTCGTATCATCGAGCTCAGCCTGGCAAGCTCATTTATTTTCCAGATGAACACAATAACCTTTCGAAATGAAATCGGTTGGAAAGAACAGAGATCAATTTAAATTGTTGGCATTGTACCTTAAGATCTCCAATTATTAACAGTGCAAAGACAACAGAATTTCCTTTTTCCTCTTATATCTAGTAATATTTGCGTATTATATCTATATGTACAAAATGAATAACCCAGAGTTTCAAATGTCTATTTATTTTTCGTTACAATGCTTAAATCGGAGAATAATAAAGAACAAACCACAAAATTTGTACCTTTGAAAAATGTTTATTTAAGATGCACAAAATCAAAAGTATCAACCAAATCAGACTCTTTTGGCTGCGGGACAATCCTCTCAATAATGCGGCTAAAACTTTTATGATTAACCATAGTATCCAGCACTTTATCTTCCAAAACAGTATCCCGTGGAGATGCATCCCCCGCATTCCCTGATGAGAAAATCATCTCCGAAATGCGGTCTTTGGTCACCTGCCTTGCATATTTCTTCATCTCCATTGTGTAAGAAAAAAATGACCCATATTAATCAGAAGTAAGAAAGACGTGTAAGAAATGGCGACGGTCATTACCTACAACTTTTGACAAACGTGCTCAACTTTAGAAACTTGAGATACGTACATGATTCTCCTTTTGAAACTCAGCTCCCGATACACTTATCAATGGTATGAGAAACGCCTATAAATAGAGCGATTGAGGTCCCTAAGCACACACCTCATAAGAAACATTTACACCATCTATGGAGAAGGTGGAGTGCTTAGAAGGCATCAACAGAGAAGAAAATCAGATAAATCAAAATTTTCAATGGCCAGAGGTAATACTCGATCTATTTCCGCATATTGTTTTTCATGTTCATATATACGTAAAAAACATGATTTTGAGAAAAATTTCTAACATTTGGTATCAGAGCCGTGATATCTCTACCTTGAAAATTAGTTTTCTGAAAATAAGTGATATAATAAAAATTTCTTCTGAAAGTTTACGTAAAAAAATAGAAGTTTTGATATCATTAGAAATGTACCTGAAAGAATTTTCGGAGAATTTTCATCTCTATTGTACTTTGAAGTTCTCGGATGAAAGTTTCTGAAAAATTCTGAAATGAATTTCTTGGTAGCAAATGTTGCATGAAGAAGATGAAGTAATGATTCATTCTGATAAAGCATGTGAAATGCCATTTGAAATAAATATTATGGCCCATGTTAAAGAAATGTTGATAAATAAAGTGTCGGTCATTTGTTTTCATTTCAAACTTTAACATTTTTTTTAAATAATAATAATAATAAATGTTGAAGGACCTACACAAAACACCATTTGACAATCCATAGAATTGTCGGTAATTTTATTTTTGTTTATTATTTTTTTTAAAAAAAATAATAATAAATAAATAATTATTAACGTGTTATCAAGTTATATGTATAATTCGGTATACATATAGCATTTGGTTAAATAATTTGTACACATTCAAAATAATTTCAAGTTCGACATAATTTCTAATACATGTTTAGAAATTATTTTTGCATGTTTTATATAATGTCAAATATTATGGATAAGTGTTTGATGTGTACATGCAAATTTAATATTATACTTGCATTTATTTTTTGAAGTTTTTTAAATGCAAATTGTATTGAAAAATATTTTGGTAAATTAATATTCACATTATGTTCATATTAAATTATATTGAGTTGTTTATAATTTGAAATTAACATATCTAGTAAGATGTGAATATAATAAAATAAAATATTTCAGATATTCACAAATGAACAAATAATTCTCACTTTATCACTACTCTGATAAAAGAGAAAAACTGATGAGGAGCCCACATTTTCACGTAAATGTGATCCTCACTTTATCACTACTCTAATTGAAGAGAAAAACTGATGAGGAACGTATTTGTTCATATTAAGTAAAAATGTGAATATAAAGTTATTTAATAAAAATTTTTGGCTTATAAAGATTCACATAAATGTGGATAATTAAAGTGAATAATAATTATAAGATGACATGAGAAAACATGATCTGGGAGAGTTCTTCATAGATCAGTTTAAATTGCCTTGACTAGCAACTGGTCTTCCTGAGGAACGTTGCTCATACTAGGAGATAGATATTTAAAGGGCCTTAGCACTACATATCTTTCATGGGAGCACTCTTGGAAAATGTTGATTATGTTATTAAATAATTATTATATAAAGTATTAAAGTAAAGCCAAAATTTTGTCCCGTGAATCGTATAATTTTAAATAATTGAGAAATAGCCACAACATCCTTAATTATGGAAAATTATGCATTAATTGGATTTGGATCACATAATGGACAACAATTGTAATTAATTATATAAAAATAATAAATTACCTCACATGGATTTTTATTATATTTATATAACTAATTAGGTTAAAATATCAAATTATATTTTTCTTAATTTACCCACAGGAGTTAAAGAAAATACATTTTGATAGTTTTATCATAAAGTTACAGAAAAATCTTATTGAATTAAAATTTTAGCCCACAGGCAAATTTTATGTCACTAGATTTTAAAACATGAATTACATTGGTAAAACATGATATTGTCTCAAAATTTTAAGCATATGATATTTTGTGCAGTTATGCAATCTGCGAGTTTTTCTGATATGAAATGTGACATTCCCGAACTAAAAGGCAACAACTATAAAATATGAAAATAAAGAATTCTTCTTCAATTAGGGTGGATGGATATTGATTATGCTATACGGAAAGACGAACCATCTGCTATTACTGAAAACAGCATTCCGGATGATGTTGATCTTTATGAAAAATGGGAGCGATCTAATCGACTCTGCGTAATTTTCACAAAGATCAAAATCTCTGCTGGCATGCGTGGTTCTGTCGACCAGCATAATAATGTCTAAGAATTACTGAAGGCTATTGATGAACAATTTCAGTCTTCAGATAAGGCACTAGCAAGCACCCTAATTATGGAATTCTCTTCATTAACGCTCACCAGTGTGAGAGGTGTGCGAGAGCACATAATGAAAATGAGGGACATAGCGGCTCGGCTCAAGATACTTGAAATGGAAATGTCTGAAACTTTTCTTGTGCACTAAATTTTATGCACTCTTCCACAGCAATATGGACCCTTCAAAATTTCCTACAACACACATAAAGATAAATGTTCAATCAATGAATTAATTACCATGTGTGTTCAAGAGGAAGGAATGTTGTTAATGGAAACGAGTGATAATGTATTTATGACTACACAAAAGTATAAGAAGCAAGCCAAAGTCAAGGGAAAAGAGAAATGAATAATTCCACCTCAACCTGACATTAAGAAAGAATCCAAGTGTTTCTTCTGTAAAAAGACGGGACACATGAAGAAAGATTGCAATAAATTTAAGGATTGGCTTGAAAAGAAAGGTATTCCTACTTCATTTGTCTGTTATGAATCTAATATGGTTAATATGATTTATAACACATGGTGGATTGATTCTAATTCTACAATCCATGTTACAAATACCTTGCATGGTATGCAAAACCTAAGGAAGCCAATAGAAAATGAGCGGAGCATCTATTCAAGAAACAAGATGTCTTCGCATGTGGAAGCTATTGGGACTTGCTGTCTTATATTGGATAGTTGTTTTATTTTAAAATTTGAAAAGACATTTTATGTTCCTAGTTTTTCTAGGAATTCAATTTCGATTTCAAAACTTGTACATCTTGGTTATTCATTTCAGTTTTTGGATAAATCAATAAATTTGTTTTATAAATCAAATCTTATTGGAAATGGTACAATGGTTGATGGTCTTTTCTCTATTTCTTTACAAAATAATAACACCACTATCATGTTCAATGAGGTATTAGAAGATGTGTTATAAATGATGATTCCTCTATATTATGGCATCGGAGATTGAGACACATCTCCATAAAGAGAATTAAAAGATTAGTAAATGATGGAGTACTCAGTACTTTAGATTTTACTGTTTTTGAGACTTGTGTGGACTGTATAAAGGGAAAGCAGACCAATAAGTCTAAAAAAGATGCCAAAAGGAGTACAGAAATATTAAAAATCATACATTCAGATATTTGTTGTCCAGATATGGACATGCAAAGTCCGAAATACTTCATCTCTTTCATTGATGATTACTCACAATACATGTATATCTACATGCTTCATAATAAAAACGAAGCATTTGAAGCCTTTAAAGTTTTTAAGGCTGAAGTGGAAAAGCAATGTGGAAAACATATTAAGATCGTGAGAACTGATAGAGGTGGAGAATATTACGGTAGATACACTGAGAATGGACAGGCACCTGGTCCGTTTGCGAAATTTCTCCAAGAACATGGGATTGTTATCCAATATATTATGCCTGGTTCTCCGGACCAGAATGGCGTATCTGAGAGGAGAAATCGAACATTATTGGACATGGTGAGGAGCATGTTTAGTAGCTCTAAACTTCCTAAATCCTTGTGGACTTAAGCTCTTAAGACAGCTGTGTATTTATTAAACC
The DNA here is from genome assembly GCF_012295235.1 of Primulina huaijiensis. NCBI lineage: Eukaryota > Viridiplantae > Streptophyta > Magnoliopsida > Lamiales > Gesneriaceae > Primulina > Primulina huaijiensis. Next base: position 15,233,612 of record NC_133315.1, on the reverse strand, counting down.
GAGTTCCAACTAAGGCCGTCCCAAAGACGCCATTTGAGTTATTTAAAGGTTGGAAACCGAGTTTGCAACATATACGCGTTTGGGGTTGTCCTTCTGAAATAAAAGTTTACAACCCACATGAAAAGAAACTGGACCCAAGAACTATAAGTGTATATTTCATTGGGTATGACGAAAAATCCAAAGGGTACAGATTCTATTGTCCATCTCAAAACACTAGAATTGTGGAATAAAGAAATGCAAAATTTCTTGAAAATGACTTGATTAGTGGGAGTGATCATGACATAGTTGTTGAAAATGATCACATTAATGCACAACCCTCTTATTCAAATGACAGATTAGTCGTTATTCATACCCCTCAAGACCAAATGGGTGTTAGACAACCAATTACTGAAGTTCCACAAATCGCTGATGAAAATCCAGTAGATCAAGTTGTTAATGAAGAACAACAAGAAATTGTTGATCAACCAAACAACCTTAGGAGATCTACTAGAATAAGAAGATCAGCTATATCTAGTTATTATGTTGTGTATTTACAAGAATCGGACTTTAACATCGGAGCCAAAAATGATCCTGAAACGTTTTCACAAGCCTGAATTGTAATGAGTCAAAACTATGGTTTAATGCTATGAAAGAAGAAATGAATTCTATGGCAGTTAATGGAGTCTGGGATCTTGTTCAGTTGCCTGATGATGTAAAAGTCATTGGATGTAAATGGGTCTTCAAAACAAAGAAAGACTCATTAGGCAATATTGAAAGGCATAAAGCAAGACTCGTCGCTAAAGGATTCACTCAGCAGGAAAGAATCGATTATAAAGAGACTTTTTCTCATGTATCTAAAAAGGATTCTCTTCGTATCATTCTAGCGTTGGTTGCACATTTTGACTTAGATTTGCAACAAATGGATGTGAAAACAGCTTTTCTAAACGGAGAACTAGAGGAAAAGGTTTATATGAAACAACCTGAAGGATTCTTCTCTAATAATGGTGAACAATTGGTTTGTAAGCTTAAGAAATCTATATATGGATTGAAACAAGCTTCCCGTCAATGGTATTTAAAATTTCATGATGTTATCTCTTCATTCGGATTCGTTGAGAACCCCATGGATCAATGTATATATCAGAAGGTCGGTGGGAGCAAGATTTGTTTCCTTATTCTATATGTAGATGATATATTACTTGCAACCAATGATAAGGGTTTGTTATATGAGGTGAAACAATTTCTCTCTAAAAACTTTGATATGAAGGATATGGGCGATGCATCTTAAGTCATTGGCATTAAGATACATAGAGACAGAATTCGAGGTATTATAGGTCTTTCTCAAGAAACCTATATCAACAAAGTTTTAGAGAGATATCGGATGAAAGATTGTTCACCAAGTATAGCTCCCGTTGTGAAAGGCGATAAATTCAATTTAAGCCAATGCCCAAAGAATGATCTAGAGCGAGAACAAATGAAAAACATTCCTTATGCTTTTGCTGTCGGAAGCTTGATGTATGCTCAGGTTTGCACTAGACCTTACATTGCATTTGTTGTTGGGATGTTGGGAAGATATCAGAGTAATCCAGGTTTAGATCACTGGAAAGCTGCAAAGAAAGTCATGAGGTACCTTCAAGAGAGCAAAGATTATATACCTATGTTCAGACGAACTGAGAATTTGGAAGTAATTGGCTACTCTGATTCAGACTACGCTGGCTGCATTGATTCAAGAAAATCCACTTCATGAAATATTTTTATGCTAGCTGGTGGAGCTGTGTAGAACTTGTAATTTGGACTGCGTATAAGCCATGCATAATTTTTAGTATTTAAATTAAAATGATTTTTATTGCATGAGTATTTAAATTCTTTTCTTTAAATTTATTTATCTTACGTAGTAGTTTAATTGTCACATTTTCTGTTAAATAAGTGAGGCCGGACTGGAGATGGAGTATTGAGATAAGTTAATAAAGACTTATTTAAGAAGTGGTAATTTAGCATGTTAGTAAATATAATTTAAAAAAAATTGACATGCATGCAAGTTATTAAATTTATTTGGTATTTTATTACATTCTTTTAAAGCATAAAATGCATGTTTATTTTATTAATTTGTGTTTAATTATTTTCATAAATTTTAGGCATAATTATTGCATGATAGGGATTTATTTCATGAATTTTATCAGTTCATGCATTAGGATTTCTAGATGCATTTCACGCTCAAACGAGGATCGGAGACCGGAGAATTTTCAGGAAAATAATTTTTATTACACGATTAATTTTTATTACTTAATATAAGATGTTTTGAAGGTATTTTTCAAGAATTGAGATTTATTGGATATTTTTACCCGTAGGGTTTTAATTTTTAACGGTACGCAAATTTTAGCGAATCAGGGAACTTTTTGAAGGTTCGGCTAATATTTTCAAAAACTTTTCAACACGAAATATTTTTCGGCAGTGTGTTTGGATTTAATGGGCCTATTTTTAAGCTTATTGGACTTAAAACTCTTTTTATTTTAATTAAGACTCATTAGTACACATTTTAATTAACCTAAACTACAATTAAACTAAACCTAAAACTACCCTACCTATTAAATCAACCGACACCCTCACTCTCACCAACCGACACCCCACAATTTCAGAACCCCTCTCCTCGACTTCGCACAACAGAAAATTCAAGAAAACCATCGGCCATTTCAATTCTTGCAACGGATAATTCTCCCGGCGCTCGTTCTTCGATCTCCTCGCTTCTATAACGTCTAAGGCACGCATTGTATCTATTTTTTCTGCATCTCACATGTTATTTATGCTGTTGAATGCATGATGCATGAAAACTCTAGATCTAGCAACAAGGATTGCAAAGCTTTCGATTTTCCTTCATGTTTCTTTCAATTTTTTTAAACGTTGCTCACGTCTTCCTGTTACTGGACAAGGGGCTGCTGTGATGTGTGTTTAAGAGGCTGATAATGGTGTCAAGATGTGTTTGTGGGAGCAACACCTATCGTGGTTGCTGTGAGGGGAAAGATCGAGGGTAGCGGGTGGGGGCTCGTGGGTGCTCGTTGGGGCTGTGGCTCGCGTGGGGTGGGATGGGCGGTGCAGAGGCTAAACCGGGACTTGGACCAGACCCTGGTGTGTCTGAGTCACGACCGAGGGAGGCCCAACTACCGCTGGAATCACCTGAAGCGCAGACCGCATGTAATCAAGAAGAGAAGCTCGGGTAGGGTGTTGGCGAGTGCTATCGATCGTGGCTGTCGTGTAGGCTTGCATGGGAGGTTAGCCGTGGTTCCTTTGGGTCCAGTAGAGTCCTAGGGTGGTCTAGGAGAGGTGAGTCAAGAGCTGGTTCGCTTGGTTGTGGACTAGGAGAGAAATCGTGGGGAGGCGTTGAGCTTGGGTTCGAGTGGGGCTATGGTGAATGGTGCAGCAGCTGTCGGGTCTTGGTCGAGGGGTTTAGGTGTCTAATCTTGATGAATTTAAGGCATTTTAGATGTTTATTTGTGTGTAAAAATCTCGATCCAACACCATGCATGGAGATCGAACGATTTGGGTTGCATTTCTTCATTTTTCCGATCAACAACGCATGTTTTGTTTTATGATGTTCAAGGGACTGCGTGTTTGGTTGTTTAGGGACATAACATGTTGGGATTTATGCTGTCAAGGGGCTGGTGGTACGTAGGAGCTGTCATCGGGGAGGAACCGTGCGCTTGTCTCGACTTTTCACTTTGGGGTTGGTGGTGTCGACAGGTTAGAGGTAGGCGGTGGTGCAAGGGCTGTCCCCAAGCCTCGGACCAGACCCTGGTGGGTCTGAGTCGTGGCCTTGGATGGCCCGAACACTGCTGGGCATGGTGTGGTAGCCGATCGAGTGAGCTTTATGAAGGTCTGTCTCGGGTGGGCTCGTTCTATCGTTTTTTTAGTGGCTGCGCTTCATGGCTTTCATGGGGCTGTAGCCGGGAGTTCTTTGGGTCCAGGAGGGGGTTGAAGTGGGATAGGAGGGGTTGAGTTGGGGCTGGGTCAGTTGGGCGTGGCTGGAGCGTAAGAATGGGACCGAAATGTTAAGAGATGGGGAACATGTGTTAGTGTATGATAAATAGAGGTGGACCGAGATCTTCATTCACTTGCTAGACCAGAAGCCGTGGGTTTAAGGGTCTGAGATTAAGATTGTAGGACCATTGTAGTGTTTTTAAAGTATGGTAAAAAGTTGGGAAAGTTTTGGTTAAGTTTCGGTTCGATTCGAATTAAAACCAGGACCTCGGTCCAAGTTTTTAAAACAATTCGGTTACGTTATGAAATGAGCTCGAGTTTACGTCTAGGGATGATTTTAAATATGTTTTGGGACATTTTTAAGAGTTTGGTAAGTTTCGGATCAAAATAATGAGTTTTGGATTTATCCGAGATTTAATCGCTGTACGATACGTTAATTAAAGAATTAGTTGAAACGCCTAGATTTAAGCTTAATAAAATTATGAAAAATTATATTTAAGCTCAAATAATTATTAGAAGTCTAAGTTTTTAATTTGAGAATTTTATGGTGATGTTTGGTTTAATTCGGGATTAAAACGCATTAATATGTTATATTTAAAGATTAATTTAAAAGTCATCGATTTAAGCCAAATAAAAATATGGGAAAATTAATGTAGGCTTAAATAATTATTTGGAACATGTTAGGGTCAATGGGATTAAGAAAATGTCAGAGACGTGAAATTTTAAGTCTAGTGGAAAAACGATAATTTTTGGGTTTTCAAGGGCAAAATGGTCATTTTTCACCTGGGGTGAGATTTCGGTCATGGCAGCGTCCTGAGCACAAATTCATGTTATTTTAAATGTTCATGCATCACGTTTACGATTTTTAAGCTATTATAATAATTATGGTGCATGCTTGGTTTAAAGGAATTAAGAGAGAAAAAGTGAGAAAGTGGAGAGCACTCCGTCTCCGCCGCGCCGCGTCGTCGTTTTGTTTGTTTTCTTTCAAAACAAACCAAGGCATGTTTATATCTTCTTTCACTCTTCAATCAAGCCATATAGGTATTTTTAAATATCGCAAGTACATGATTTTAATGCAAGAAAATCGAAATTGTTCATATTCAATTATGTTATTTAATTATATTACGTGCAAAATATTCATTTTGAGATTTAGGCGATATTGCTTGTGGTCACTTTACTATCATGGGATTATTACTTCACCCGGTCGCCAGTTACAGGTCAGTTCAGTTTGGCNTCACGACATGATATTTTCACTTGCATGCAATTTTATTATTTTTTTACTCGTTATTTATGATATATGCATGCTGAGTCTTTAGACTCACTAGACTTGATTGTTGTAGGTACTGATGATGCAGGGACCGAGGGCGGGGACCAGTGAGCTAGCTTGGGTCGGCAGTAGTGGAACCCGAGGACCTCATGTTTTTAGCATTTACTATTTTGACTCAAACAAATTTCTTCGTTGTTGAATTGTTTTAAATTATTATCTTGCAAACAAACATTTACTTCCGCTGCTATTTTGAATAATTAAACTTTTATCAGTTATTTATTTATAAATGAGGCATTTCAATTAATTAAAAAGAAAAATTTTAAATTTTTCGCAAATTTTCAAGTACGTATTTAGAGGCCTCTACAGCTGGTATCAGAGCCGACCTCTCTTAGTACGGTGTGGTTCGGGGACGAACCAAGCGGAAGCTGGTGGGCATGTGAGGCCCGGGCCCGAAGAGGGCGGGGGGTGATCGCCGGTGACATCAGTTGCACGGACAATGAGCGGCTCCTGGCAGGCTTCTATGTGGAGGGAACATGAATGAACCGATCCCACACGGGAATGAGAGGGATTCCGAGACTGTTCAATGTAATGGACTGTACAGTTGAAGAGGGCTTAAAAGATTTGATTTGTACTATTCATATCACGAAGGTGCATCTTCTTTTCGGTAGCTCATCACATAAGAACTTCAAAGTTAATCGTGCTTGACTTGGGGAAATTTTGAGATGAGTGACCTCCTGGAAAGTTTCTCAGGGTGCGTGTGAGTGAGGACATAAGCACGCTGGAAAGACTCGTCTTGGTACAGTGAGGACAGTCGTCGAATTTCGTCCTCGAAATTAAAACTCACCGAATAGCTCTGGGTACCGGCTCCTCATCTCTGGCTCAGATTCCCACGTAGCTTCCTCCTCTGAATGGTTAAGCCATTTGACTTTGACTCGCTGTACAATTTTGTTCCGAAGCTTCTTTTCCTGCCTGTCTAATATCTGCACTGGTCTCTCCTCATAAGACAGGTTTGGGGTAAGCTGTAACGGCTCAAAGTTCAGGACATGCGAAGGATTTGCCATATACTTCATCAGCATAGAGACGTGGAACACATTGTGTATTTCGACCAGATTCGGCGGAAGAGCAACACGATAAGCTAGCGTCCCAACTCTGTCAAGGATCTCGAATGGTCCAATGAATCTCGGACTGAGCTTCCCTTTCTTCCCAAATCGTATAACACCTTTCATAGGTGCTATCTTCACAACGACATGGTCGCCGACTGCAAACTCTAGATCTCTCCTTCGCTGATCTGCATAACTCTTCTGTCTCCTTTGAGCAGTCCTCATCCTATCACGGATCTTGACCACTACATCGGCGGTCTGATGAATGATCTCCGGACCCAACTTTTCTCTTTCCCCTACTTCATCCCAATGAATTGGCGATCTGCACTTACGACCATACAGTGCTTCATACGGAGCCATACCTATAGACGACTGAAAACTGTTGTTACAAGTGAACTCCACTAATGGCAAGTTCGACTCCCAACTCCCGGAGAAATCGATGACACAAGCACGGAGAAGATCCTCCAAAATCTGAATGACTCACTCTGACTGTCCATCTGTCTGAGGGTGGAAAGCTGTGCTGAACAGAAACTTCGTACCCATCGTCGAATGCAAACTCTTCCAAAACGAGGAAGTGAATCTGGGGTCTCTGTCAGATATGATAGAAACTGGAATACCATGAAGTCGGGGGAGGTACAAACTCCAGTGCCTGGGCTGGAGGAGTCATTGAGTAATGGGCCATGGGATAACCGACTCCCGCCAGTTGGATCGGGAACATCCCATGGGCATTACAAGCTGTATCTTGGAGAAGTGCAAAGCAGACATTGACTGCTACTTCTACTATGAAAGCTGAGTTCGTATCTTGTTTTGAGGCAACCTCACATGGTGTATGGTTGAAGAGTTTCATTTCAGGGCTTAGAATTATGGATTCTATATCTAGGCCATTAAGAATATATTGTGACAATTCAGCTGCTGTTTTTATGGCTAAAAATAACAAAAGTGGTAGTCGAAGCAAGCACATCGACATTAAGTATTTATACGAGAACGTGTTAAAGATAAGAAGTTACTTATCGAGCACATTAGCACTGAATTGATGATTGCGGATCCTTTGACTAAGGGCATGCCACCATTGAAATTTAAGGATCATACAGAAAGAATAGGACTTGGTTCCTTTATGTAATTTTGTTGTAAGAACAAATTTAATGAAACTATGATGTGATATTTTCTCATATTTGTTGTGCACACATTCATTGATTTGAGAAATATCAATAAAGTTGAACCTCGAATAAACATAAAGTTTATTCATTAAGTTATACAGTTTGAGATACATAATGCATTGTGATACATGGAAGATAATATTCGCTTCTAGAGGAACTATCGCCATTATTAATGTGTTCTGTTTTCTCCTATGGTAAATGAGATATATGGGTCAAGTGGGAGAATGTAAGAAAAAAATGACCCATATTAATCAGAAGAAGGAAAGACGTGTAGGAAATGGCGACGGCCATTACCTGCAACTTTTGACAAACGTCCTCAACTTTAGAAACTTGAGATACGTACACGATTCTCTTTCTGAATCTCGGCTCCCGATACACTCATCGATGGTATGAGAAACGCCTATAAATAGAGCGATTGAGGTCTCTAAGCACACGCCTCATAAGAAACATTTACACCATCTATCGAGAGGGTAGAGTGCTTAGAAGACATCAACTGAGAAGAGAATCAAAGAAATCAAAATTTTCAATGGCCGGAGGTAATACTCGATCTATTTCCGCATATTGTTTATCATGTTCATGTATACGTAAAAAACATGATTTTGAGATGGCCTGCCTTTCAAAGGATGGATTCCACACAACATCCAACAGCACAACCCTTGACGCGCCAACCAGGCTTATTCCTTCCGCGCAAGCCCTTTGTGATGCTAACATTACTTTGGCCGAACTACATTTTTCATTAAAGCGATTGATGGAAACTTGACGGTGCATTTCGTCGGGTTTCCCGTCCATGTAAATCACTTCTCTCCCTTCGACCCACGATAAATGTGTTTCTATCAGATGTTGAATGTGGAGCAACGGGTCATATATTGGAAGAAAATCAAAACCTTTTCTTTGAGTAGAGCAGCGAGCCGGATAAGCTTGATAACAAACTTGGTTTTTGCTCCAGCATTGGCGTCTGTTTTTAGGTATTCTAGCTTTCTTCTGAAATCAGAGAATTCTGGATACTTGGAGACAAGCGAAGGGTGAACTGAGATCAAGGATACCATGTAATCTTGCTCTAGAAACTTGTGGACCCGAGTGACGTTTCGAAGTAGGTTAGTTTGCAAGTCTGTAGGCTTCAAAAGTATTAAAGAGTGCCTCACTCCTGGGAGAGTCTTTTGAAGTATACAGCCTTTGTGAACATGGACAAATGGGTGGATCGTCGATTGAAGCTTCTTTAATCCATCTTCACCTCTGCTTTTCATGCTGATAGAACTAGTTATATATTCCCATTCCCCTTTTGCTGCATCCCCCCTTAGCTTTTTCCGAGTCATTTTTCCAATTCTACACGTGATCTAACTAGAAAATGTTGGATTCACCAGACACAGTGTATTGTAAAGTTTAGAGAAATTGTTCTGAAAAGGTGTCCCTGATAGAATTATACGCCTTTGGGTGGTTACTTTTGTCAAGGCCTTCCACATTAAACTTTGGTTGTTCCTAGGGGTATGCCCTTCGTCCAGAACTAAAAGACCTGGCACTTCCAGGAGTATTTTCCTAAATTTCTCGTTTCCTATTTTCTTTTCATGTTCTCCAGCAAGTTCTTCGAACAACTGGTAGCTAATTCCTAACACACTTCCACACTTTTCCAGGAGAAAAGCTTTACTAAGTCCATCTCCAATCCATATCCTCTATTTTTCATCTTCTATCTTCCAAAATAGAGATCCTTGATCTCTATTTTCAAAAACTTTCTTCAAACCATATCCTTTAAATATTACCAAATAATTTATTTATTTAATTTATTTCATTTTCAACTCATATCCTCTAAATATTACCAAATACTTTCATTTTTTAATTTATTTCATTTTCGAATATACACACACATATAATTAATTAATTTCATATTATATTATTTAACTAAACTTAATTAATTCGCTAAACATGACACAACTACATGTGTATTCGACTCGATATATTTAAAACAATACATTTATTTTTTCATCAAATTGCAAACAAGAGACAACATTCATCATACAGACATAAAATATCTATTTTATTAATTATCATACGGACATAAAATATCATAAGGACTATATCTATTTTGTAATTATTTCTCACTCCTTTTCAATCCTCTATATGAACAGTGATACTCCATAAATAGAGGATAACTGTTGCATACTCTAAAATGGAGGAAACAAACAGAGCACGGTTGGAGAAGATTTCATCCTCCATTATGGAGGACGGTTGGAGATGCCCTAAGCGAATAAAATCCTTGCTTGTTTTGTGCTCTACCTTATGACCACCGACAACACTAGCAGCCATCGAGGTTCTAGGGTAGATAACTTGGTTTCATTCATGTTGTGGAATGGTAAGTCAACCTTTTATTTTTTGAATTCTTGTTCCCAGGTGATGAGCATGCCTCATGGAGCTATGATCACCGGACAACATATCGGGTATAGCTTTAAAAATGTTTGGATAAATACTATGGTGAGCCGTGTTTTGCCCGTGACAGGGGGCGTGTGAGATCATGCAGCCTCTACTGCCATCAGCAGGTAGACTCTTTAGTTTCTTGATGTCGGTATCTCCAGCAATGTTCCGCCACATGACCTTAAGGCCTTCAATTTGATGTAGGTACATTTCTTCTGCGCCTTGAGGAATTAATTCCATGACTGTGCTTTTGAGCTAAACACCACAATCCCGATTTCCAATACACGTTTCCTGGAGCTCGATAATATTAATGATAGAATCCTACTTGATTAGTAATAATTTTATTACTAATCACCACAATTATTAAAAAATTTAATGAATTAAATAAACATTTTTATTTAATTTCCAATTAGTTCAATAATAATTAATTTATTGTAAAACATATTTTTACCATAAATAATTAAAATCATATTCTATTTATTTACCTTATAAGAAAAATATAAATTTAGCAAAATTTGATTTTAAGGAAAAATTGAACAATTTTCACAAAATATCAATTTTATCCAAAATTTTGTAAAATCAGAAAATCGCACCCTAGGCCCGAACAATTTAAGCCCACGACCCAGCACGATGTCCGAGACATTCCCGGGCAGCCGCCCGCGTAGTAATCAAAATAACCAGTCTATTTCATAATTAAATAATCGTTTTTACAATGCGATTAAAACGAAATGCGGAAGCGTAAAACATATAATATAACTAAAGACGGAATAACAAGACTGATCTTGAATTGGATTGACTTCATCACCATCCCCAAAAATATTTTTGTTCTTTATCTTCGATCTGTTCTTCGTTCTTATCTGAGGTGGGAATGTAAGGGGTGAGTATTTGGGAAATACTTAGTAAATGGGGGTCGATCGGACATAACAAATATCAAGGTTATAATTATACGAATACATTATCATAATTTCAATCATAAGCATGTTGAATCGAATATGAACAAGATACAAACAAAGCACTGAAAATCATCTCCCTTTTCATTGTTTATTGATCAGTCCCCTATATGTTACTCCTCTAAGGGGCGAGACCAAAAGAACGGTTATTATAACCCACCGCATCAGGGCCTTAAACAAAACATATCAAATATCGGAATTTCCTTGCCATTTCTAATTCGAATCATTATAGTGCATTTCCAATATTTCAAACATGCTTTCAAATATTATAACTAATATCAAACAACAAATTGTTCAAGGATCTTCATAGCAAATAGGAACGAATATAGTATGTCGATCGAATTTCAAGAAACATACATAATGTATTTTTGAGCAAATGTGGACATATTTACGAAGAACAAATATGTCAATATATATATCAAATAGTACACTTATGAAATACAAGTGTACATAAAAGTATGGCAAAAACCCATTTACATGAGAAATTGTTCCGAAAATCTTGAAATGAACAATTTGGAGTTTGACACAAAAAACCAGTCACCTTGAAAAAATGTTTTCGCCTAATTGAACTGTTGGATCGATCTGAAATTTGGTTATGTTGCTCACAACACGTGTAGGTGTATTCTGAACGGTGTGATCAGATTCTGATGTTTAAAACGACGAGAAAAACTTTCTGGATTTGGGCAGAATTTTGGCACTAGAAAATTGATAGAAACTTGGAGTGATTTATGTGTGACAATTGGTGCCCTTTTATAGAGAATTGGTAAGGCAACCCATTACTACATGATCTCATGTCTCAAGCCACTACTCCATGATCCCATGTCTCAAGCCACTACTCCATGATCATTCAACCACTAAGTCATGTTTTTATGCCACTAAATCATGTTTAATTAGCCACTAAGCCATGCTTTTATGCCACTAAGTATGTGGATTTTTAGGGTCTTCACAGATATAAATGCGTTCAAGTGGATATACAAGATATGAAGTTGAGTGACGATGATTAATGTTAGTTGGAAAATTGAAGGCTAGACCAGTTTAATTTAATTTGTTTGAAGACTTTAGGTGATCGTAAGTGTTGGTATCTCATATTTACGCAATTTTATCTATGTCGATTGAATGCAAACTCGATTTTTGTCCATGTCGATTGAATTTATTTAGTGTAATTCATTTTTGATATAGCTTACTAGTTGCTTGAGTTGGTGTTTTTTTTGTCAAAGAATTTGAATAAATTTTTGGCACATTACAAAAAAAAATGTGTTTGGCACATTTGCTGGTGGGTTTTAACAAGGGTCCTTTCATCAGCATTGCAGTAGAAGACTTCTTATGTTTACAAAAAACTGATATGTACAAAAGTTGCAACTAAAACTCTGAGAAGTTGTTCATTGAACAATTTGCATTCAGAATAATGAATGATATTTTTTTATTTTCAAATTACTAACCGATTGTTTGAACCTAAACATCTGTATATTGTTGAACAAATAAAACCAAAATTCCAAGGCTAAATTTTGGTTCATTTTCGTTGCCAAATTTATCTTCCTCCAAATAACACCAAACATTAGCATATCGTTTTCATTCTCTTAACCCAAAATCTTTTTACAACTCCAATATAATTATCTTCTAAGTCTACTATCAAAATGCCCAATTGTCGCTAATGATTTTATGAAACATTAATTATAACAATTCCGATCTTCCGCTAGTTTGTCAAACAAATTTCCATTTCATTTACCTCATTTTGGACCGATCATTCATCGAAAATCCAAAAAAAAAAAAAACAAAATGTGAATGCCACAAAAACAGTCATATTCGGCAATAGTATGCGCATCAATAATTTCATGCTCCTTCAATTATCACGATCATGTCCCTAAACAATATAAATTTTTTTTTATGAGAAATCAATTTGTAAAAACGTTTAATTTTCTTAACAAAATATCTTACTTGAGAAGAACGATGACTTCCAAATTGATACGAGAATAAATTCATCATACCACTTGAATAGAAGTTTGTATTGTCTTTCTGCAATTCAAATACAAAAATAAATATATGATATAATACACATTTTTCTTCAATATTAAAAATTAAAGAAAACTCGGATACCATTTGATTTGAATATTGGAAAAAATGTTGATTGTGCCCAAATTGAGATGGAAATTGAGGATATGCAAATGGATATTGTGATAGTGAGACATTTGAATGTTATTGCGATGGTATATATTTACTTTTCTGTATGTTGATGGCATATTATGAACTTTGTCCCTTTCTTTTGGCTCCTTTTGTGCCTAGCAAATACAAGAAAATTACAAACTTAAAAGTAGATTAACTATATAACAAGTGTATGAAATGAAAACTTTTTCTTTTCTTTTGTTTCTCTTAATATCACAGTGTCGTGTGATATTTGCATTTGTAACTCATTTTGCTTTAGCAGTAAGTGGGTTACGTACACATACTTTATCCATGTAACCATTACTTGTAATATCATCACACGGTGTCTCATCATCTACATTCAAATTCTGGACAAGATTAGAGATGTCATCTTTTGCGATGTCAACAAACCTATATAATATTTTTCTCGCATTCTCATGAGGTTTGCTCAGTTGAGTTAGATCATACATCGATCTCATTATTTGGTTAACAAACACCATCTCAGATACATGATCACCACCACCAACTTTCTTCAAAATCATATTTAACTCTATTTCTTACATTCTTCATCCATCTTTTCAAAATATAACTATTGGGCAAAACAGTGACATCCATACAGTTAAACATAATCAAAGCATGCTTACACAAAATCTTCATTGTCTCAAACTTATGACAACTACATTTTATTTCATGGCTCTGCTTGTTGAACACCACATGTCTAACCCTCGAGTTTTCATCATGAGATTTTACTTCGACCTCAGTCCAATTCTAATCATTGCCAAAACAAGATTGTGGTTCAACAAATTTGCAATTCAAAGAAGTAACCAATTCAATTTCAAATAATTGTTATATGGAAATCATGTAAACCTCATCAACATTAATCAACAATGGATGATTTTTCAAAATCCGTGCACGCTTATCATGACGACAACGAGCATCCTCTGTTTTTTCCTTATTCCGCTAATTATTTTGAATTTTTGCATAATTCATCACAAATTCATACAAAGAACTCATTTTGTTACACGCCTTTCTCAAAGTCATATTTGTGGCTTCACTCCTCGAAGTATCCAAAAGTCTCGCACTAAACCTTCCACTACTAAAGGCAGTGGCCCATTTTTCCATGAGCATGTACATCTCATTCAACCATCTATGATCATCCAAATTATATGTATCAATCATATATTTCTATGTGGCCTCAAATTCATCTTCAGATTCACAATAAGTCATGCATTTATACCATAGTTGTTTAAAAGCTGAATCTCCATTTAAACTCCCAAAGTATGAAGGAGCATTTTGATTTATATGCCACTGACATAAACAATGATGTGAACGTAGAAAAACTGTTTCAATGACATTCATCGTGGCTTGACATTGATCTGAAAAAAGAGTTTGAGGTTGATTTCCATTCATAGAATCAAGAAATGTCGTAACAACCATTCAAAAGAACTTTCGATTTCATCTGACATAAAGACCAAGCCAAACATCATGTTCTGCATATGGTGATTTATACTAACAAATAGAGCACATATCAAATTATACTTATTTGTTCTATATGTTGTATCAATCGACAAGACATCACCAAAATTTTTATAATCAACCGCACTTCTATAGTCCCTAAAGAAAAAATTCATCACCCTATCGTCATCATCCAATTGCACGTTCCAATAAAAGTAATTCTCTTTATTCGCCGTATTTATAAAATATTTAATAAGCGCAGTGGCATCTCCATTCTCAACTTTGGTATGTTTTTTCAGTCGACTCATATGATCATATGCATCCTTTCTGATAAAACCCAAATTTTCTGACCCACGTGTTTCGTTTTCCATGAAAGAAACAGCAGCAAAGACAGATATTACAGCATTTACCATAGCTTCTAGAGTAGACTTTTTTGCATGTGATATATTGCGTGCCGATCTTAACAAGTGAGTTTGATCGTGTGCAAACATCTCATGGTTATGCTCCTCCACAAATCTACTCAAGCTCCATTGACCCCCTTTTTCTCTTGAAATCTTCAATTTGGCTTTATAGTTAGTTCTAGTTAGCAGTTTTTGATAAATTGGAAACTTTTTACTAGATCTTTTTTCATCTTTCAAACCTTCACATGAGCAATTGAATTCCTTTGATTGCAGTTCATCAGTATGGGAAAAACAACGTTGTTCACCATTCCTAACACTAAATCCCTTGACATGTGTGTATTGACAATACAATAAATAAGCTTCTTCAAGAGTGTTCACAATCTTACCCACTTCTAGTTTGCTCTTCAAAACATCGACAATGAAGTTTTCAGTTTGTACCTCTCCATTTTCTTGCATAGAAAAATTAGGGAGTCCACATTGCGTTTTTGGGATCTGATCAATTTTGGATTCTTCCCCGTAGTCTTCCTCCAACTCTTCAAGTGCTTTTGATTTGTCATCTTCTATTTCCAAAAAAAAAAAAAAATACCATCTAGATCTATTTTTTTTAAAAAAAAAAACAAATTAGATGAATGAAACATACATGTATTCAAGTACCACATATTACAAAAATATGGACATAAACAAGATGTTAATCTACTGTATTTTACTTTAAAGGAAATCAGAATCATTAAAACTTAATTAGTAAAATATAATGTAATATAAAATGAAGAAATGCATAAAAAATATCCTCTTATTTGGCCCTTAAATCATCGAATACAACAAAAAATAAGGAGCGACAATAAGTCAAAAAATTACCGACATACAAAACTAGATTAACAAGGATAAAAAAATAAAAAATAAAAACCTAATCTTGGGCAGAAAGTTGCAAAACGGAGCAAATCGGTGGAAGTTTTTATTCCGTTTTTTTGATAGATGACGGCGGAAGAAATGAATGAAGGTCAAATGATTTTTTTAAAAATAAATCATTTTAAAAAATTGAACCATGGTTAGTCAACCACTTTTTTGAGATAACACATAAGTTTTCATAAATTTGTATTTATTTAAAAAGCTTGAAAATTGATATTCACTGAAAATTTAGGGTACGATTCCAACAAATGACGTTAGTCCCAGCGTAGGTTTCGAATTGGCTCTAAGCCTGAAATCACGAAAAATACTGTTAGAAAAGGGCCGGGAGGGTGTCCCGACGTAGCCCCTCCGACGCTCAAGTTAAAGACTAAAGATATAAAGGGATAACAGCTAAGGATGCTGCTTAAAAACAATATATTGAATGAATCGAATTAGACATCCAAACCTAGTATTTACAGGAGAATATATGGGCCCGTGATAGGTCTTCCACCTTGCCCCTTGGCTGGAGATGAGCCAGGGATCCTAAATCTGGTTTGAGCCTAACTCTAGCGAGCTTATCCATGAGGTATCAAAAATAATTCCCCCGAAACCACTATCGTAACTGTCGTTCTTGTTTGTACTAGGGATATCCCTTCCGTGCATGGTTTTCCTGGTTTCAATAATAGCACCCCAATACACGGTCTTTAACTTGAGAAGTAAAAAAATCAACAACATAAGAAATCAGATACGTGTTAAAAAAAAAAACCATTTGCCTTATTTTCATAAATCGCGTTCCACTTTTTTTAATTTTAATTATGTTATCGTATAAAGAGATATTATAATATCAAATATATTAAAGCCTTTCAAATCCAATATTAATATAATTTTATCCAAACGCATCAAATCTTATAAGCTTACAAATTTTTTTTTATAAACTTTTTAAATTCAAACCTCTCTTTTATTTTAAAAATATATGAATCACTTAATATCATTAAATTAAAAATATGAGTATATCATTTACCAAATATATACTAATAATTTCTTTATAAATAGAAACGAGAAAAACGAAAATATTTAGTCATAGTCAACAAATTATATAAGTGATTCGTGGATACGATAATGTGTACGTAAAAACCACTTTGGAGAAGCAACCAGGCAAGTTGAGTGTAAACAAAGAGTCCCACTTATGTATAATTTCTTAGCCTAAGTTTGACCAATAAATTCAAAGTTTTCATGCATTCACGAACTTTACAAAAGTAGCACGTTTGCCATATTAATATTTTCAATTAGAGCATAATATAAAAATTATATTAAATTGAATCAAATTACATTTTCTTTTTCTATTAATTGACTCAATAATTAAAACTAAAAATATCTTCCATTATTAAACTTCCTTGCAATACATCTGACACTTTATCTTCACGCATTGCCGCGTTATGCTATTCCTAGAAAGTTGCTTTAAGAAGATAGTTGAATTTTCAAAAGTTCCAACCAAATTGTGGAACATTGAATCAGACCAATCATCTATGTAACATTTAGAGTAACACTCGTCTTACGTTCGATAGATCGTTTTGTGGGTCTCATCACATATTTTGAATTTGAATTCAGATGATCAGTTGAATATATAACATTAAGACACGGGAGAAATACTATTCCAAGTGTAACATAAACCGACCCGAAATCATATATTAATACAAAGCAGATTGTAAGAAACTTCGACACAATGTGTGTGTGTGTGTGCAAGAAAAGTTTGGACGAAATTTCTAAAGTAGGATAGGAACATAAGACAGATCTTAGTTACCAAATTTTTTTTTTGTTAATGTATATTATTTGTCAAAGTCCACGTTTGATTTTATGAAGTCAAAGAAAAATATTGTCGGCTTGGATTTGTTATAAAAATCTGGCTAGAGCTTCAGCATATTCTGTATGTAGTTTAAATTCAATCCTCGCAGAATTTGTGGGTTTGCATTGATTGATTACTTGCTCCATGGGAACCGAAGCTCCTGCTGATCAGCACAACCATTACTCCAACCATGTAAGTCTCCGTATATAATATATGATAGCTAGCGTGGCTTTCTGTACACGTTATGTGTTTGTACAATCAATTTTTTTTATTATTACGATCGTTCTGTTATAATATTATTTTTTGAGGTTAAGTTGGTTAATATATGTACAAATGATCAAGAATTGACGTTAAGTTTAAGAAGATTTAGGTGACTTTTTTTTTTCTTTCTAAGAATGCTTATAATTAATTAGAATGACTCTTTTGAGTTGGGTTATTTTGGTTAATTCTAACGTGTAATTATCTTGGGGTTATGTTGTAGTAATGTTGCGATAAGATACTATGATAATATTTGTGGATTAGCATTGGGTTAAAATATAATTGTGGTCGGAGTAGTTTGTGCGTGTTTTTTTAATAAAAAATTAGTAGAACGATCGTTCGTCAGTTTGTCGTTTTATAAAAACTATAACTAATAGTAGCTATACAACTTTAATATCGCTCCAAAAATAATTATTTCACTACACAACACAAAAATTAGTTAGCCTACAGCCTCAACTTTTATAAAATAGCATAGGCGCATAATTCTTGATTTTTGACAGTTATCTAGAACTGATCAAATTCGAACATTTGAACCCATAAAGTATCAGTTTTCGACACATTAACACAAAAACTACACACAGGTGGACCGTAGAACTGAAGAAGAGAAGGCAATAGATGCATGGCTTCCAATCACCTCTTCAAGAAACGCAAAATGGTGGTACTCCGCCTTCCACAATGTTACCGCCATGGTCGGAGCTGGAGTCCTCGGTCTCCCTTACGCCATGTCCAATCTAGGATGGTACAAAATAAAACCAATCAAATAAAAAATTTTGAGAAGAAACATTGGAGATTTCACTTGTTGTATGCATAATTTTCAGGGGTCCTGGAGTAACAGTGCTGGTGATATCTTGGATAGTCACTCTGTACACTCTATGGCAGATGGTTGAAATGCACGAAATGGTTCCGGGGAAACGTTTTGACAGATACCATGAACTGGGACAGCATGCTTTTGGCGAGAAGCTCGGTCTCTGGATTGTGGTTCCTCAACAGTTGATTGTCGAGGTTGGAGTGGACATAGTTTACATGGTTACCGGAGGGAAATCGCTCAAGAAATTCCATGATTTGGTCTGCCAAGATTGCAAAGATATCAAGCTTACTTACTTTATCATGATATTCGCCTCTGCCCACTTTGTGCTCTCTCATTTTCCCAATTTCAATTCCATCTCCGGTGTTTCTCTGGCAGCAGCAGTCATGTCCTTGAGGTGTGTGAGAAGATTCTTTATCCTCATTCAACAAATTAATCTCAATAATACATTTGAAAAAGTTATGGTATTTCGTATGACGCACAATCCTAAATAGACCATTTCCATGTCCTACAGTTACTCTACAATTGCTTGGGGAGCTGCGGTTGACAAGGGTAAGCAACCTGATGTACAATATGGCTATAAAGCTAAGTCAACAGCCGGTACCGTGTTGAACTTCTTCGCTGCCTTGGGAGACGTTGCTTTCGCCTATGCGGGTCACAATGTTGTGTTGGAAATTCAGGCCACCATTCCTTCTACACCTGAGAAGCCTTCAAAGAAACCTATGTGGAGGGGAGTGCTCGTCGCTTACATCATCGTCGCCCTTTGTTATTTCCCTGTCGCCCTTATCGGATACTGGATGTATGGGAACGAGATAGAGGACAATATTCTTATCTCTTTGGAGAAACCTGTGTGGCTCATTGCAATGGCCAACATGTTTGTTGTGATTCATGTTATTGGAAGTTACCAGGTGATCAGTCTGCTGGATTTCCTCTTATCATCTTCCCTTTTTAGTTAGTTCGAAATTCTGAGCGACTTGGGTTGATGCAGGTCTATGCTATGCCCGTTTTCGACATGATAGAAACTGCACTAGTGAAGAAGCTAAAATTCAGGCCAACTTGGTACTTGCGTTTCATCACAAGAAACGTATACGTCGGTAAGTTTGTGATATATCCAGTAAATGTTGTGCAACTTTGAACGAGCCCATTTAAAAAATGGTTGCTTCTCTTGATCTCAGCGCTCACAATGTTTGTTGGAATCACCTTCCCATTCTTTGGTGGGCTTCTTTCGTTTTTCGGAGGCTTCGCTTTCGCACCAACCACATACTTCGTAAGCAAATTCTCAGTTCCTTTACATAATTCTCATCTGTTTTCCACCTGTAACACGAAAACTTACACCCTGTTTCAGATCCCCTGCATCATGTGGCTAGCAATTTACAAGCCAAGGAAGTTCAGCCTGTCTTGGTTTACTAATTGGGTTAGTTTTGAGCTAAACTCTCTATTCACTATTCTTGATATTTGTTTGCTTGGCATGTATTTTCTGATTTTGGGATCAATTGATTTCAGATTTGCATAGTTCTTGGTGTTGTATTGATGATTGTGGCGCCAATCGGTGGGCTACGGCAGATCATAATCCAAGCAAAGACATACAAATTCTATTCATAAGCACATCCCAAGACCCAACAGAACCAATAAATCATTTTGCAGCCGGCATTTGTTGTGTGGTGTGCGTAAAATTGTAACATAATTTATGTCTTCTGTTTTTCAAAATTAGGTGATTGAAAAATGATACCAGTTAGCACATTCTTTTTTTCGACATAGAGTTGATGTCTGACGAGCCAACTGAGACTGTTTTGTCTGATACTGTTTTGTGATATCGGATATATATATATATATTATGAGCTTTTGTATGTAATGTGATAAAATAAATTAGTTAATTTATGAAACTTTATTTTTGGGTGTTTATCAGTACCCAAATATTTATTTCATCAGTAGTATTTTCTCCTTCTTAGCTTCATTTTCCTACTTTTATTATTTGAATGAATAGTTTATTTTTAATAATAGTAAGTACTTAAATTTAAAATTTAATATTTTTTATTATAATATGATGTACTACTATATTTAATTTTTTTTTTCCAAAAGGAAAAAGGTTTACTATTAGTGAAAAAAATATGGTGCAAATGTAGCAAAGTTTGTTTACTATCATTATAATAATTTTTAAAAATTGCATTTTAACCTCAATTTTAACATTAAGAAATAGAATCATTATATCATATTTATTTTCTCATCACTCTCAAAATAATTATATTATTCTCTGATACAATTCCTAATATTTTACAATTTAAAATAGAATATAATATGAGATTTTCAAAACTAAACAAACGAAAATACGAATTGCACAACTGAAATATGTACCATTAAGTTTATATAATTCAAAATTCATCCAAATCAAAATCAAATATCAAATAATTAAAAAAATATATGAATTTTTTCAAAAGGTATTAAAAAAAGAATTAAAATAATTATTTTGCTAATTGTAACACGTGGCGTTCTGTGTAAGAGTAGCCCTAGGTGTCGCCGGAGGGCAGTTGCTTACTGAAACGCGAATGTCCATGGCGGCGGCGTAGAGGTGATCTTTTTCACGTTCTTTTTTATTTCTCCCCTTTTGATCACTAAATATTTTAAGAAAGCTTGAGATTTTGTGAAGTTTGTATTTTTTTGCCAACAATTTATTGCCTCAAAACTGAGACGGGGATGAATAAATTGGAGTCAATTTTGATTTTTTATGTATTTAATTTGTTTTGATTTTGATTTCTGGGCGCCGCTGCAGATAGTCTTGGAAGAATCAAATGATTCGCCCTAATTTAGTTCTCGTGATGGATTCATCTATGGCTGATTTTAAACCGTCCACCGTTCGGGCCCTTAGTAATTCAATGATGGGTGCGATTGAGAGATGGAAATCGACCTGGTTGAATTTTTGGAAAAATTACACATAAAATTTCAAAAATTTTATGCAAGAGGATTGCCCTTGCGTGGCTTAGTTCGCCCTACTTGCGGAAAATCGTAAAGAGGATGCCTGGGCGAATGGCTGGTTTCCATCATTTTGAAGAGGTAGTTTTTTACAGCTATTTACTTCATATAATGTATCTGAATATTATTACTTTTCTCTGATCAGTATATTTCAGTTACATATCCATCTCGTTATCGTATTGTTTGTCGTAAATCCCCAAAATTAGTCTTCTTTGGTAAAAATAAGATAAACAAGATGATGGTTCTATATTTCTAGTATCAGGCTTAGCAGGCATTCTAAATCAGAATGTTGATTTGTGTCTGTGCACTTATTTAAGTTACTGCGAGCAATAGAAAAAGAAGACGAAGTTGACTGTCCTCTTTCTGGTGTTTGTTGATGATCCTTTGTAAGCCAGGTGGAATATACTAGAATTACTTAGTGTGATGTTGAAAGTATTTTTCAGCAAATTTTAGCTCTAAACGATGGAAAATATAACCAACATGCAGAAACTCATAATAAAATGCATTTTTTAATTTTGAAAAACACTTGTAGGCTGCAAAGGATTATAGAAAGATAAATATTATTTTGTGAACATGAATAAGAAATGAATGTTGTCTTATTGCACCTTTTGTTGAATTTAGTTGTGCTCGCTTTGCATTCAATCCACAAATATGTTTTCCTCTTGGAAGGGAAGAAGATAGTCTTGATGTGCTTATGTCTTTATGTTTAAAATATGAAGGTATAGATGGGGGAATATTGGATAGTAAAGTAAGGGTTCAATGTCAGGACAAAGAGTGGCTTGAACTGAAGATTCCGGGGGTATCATGTCAACATTCAGATTTTATTGAAGAAAAGCTTCCAGGGGTATCATGTCTTTGAACCTAAGTATCTGATGAGATTTTCATTATATGTGTACTTGACAGCCTATCAAATGACACGAAAACAAATAATCTTTAGTTTATTAGTTTAAATTCACTACAATATTATTGCGTTTCCTTTTTTATTTACTATTAATTTCAAAGTACGCTTAAAAAACCATCTTGATACTTAATCCGTTCAAGCATAGGCCTTTATAGCTAAGGGCATGTTTTTCGTCGGAGGGCTGCGTCTTATCTTATGTCAAGGTGTGATGGTCGAGCCTTGTCATGGTTAATCAACTACACAATCTTTTGGATATGTAATGGTGTATGAATTATGATGAAGGATAGCTAAAGCATTTTTGTTAGAGCGATTGGAGGACACATTTTTTATTAATAGATGGGGGTGAACAAGCCGTAAAGGTGTAAATTACATTTTCAATAATGCTGAGAAAGCATAGTGGGACACTGGGACCGAGCCTTCATGATTTGAAAGTTGGCCAGGATGAGCTCATTATCCAAAAATGAGCTAGTAGAAATTCATGTGGATTTTGATCGTATAATTTATTCAAAAAGTATTGGCGACTAAATCTTATTACTAGACTTAAACCTTGCCATTTCAAGTTTCCCATTTGTTGACTTTCCGGTATTTAATATTGCCTGCAAGCTTAGCTTATGGTTAGGAAAGACAATCGGAACTGATGTGTGATAATTGCTTGAGATTTTTTCCTCGTTACATGGGTGCACAAAGATGGAGATGCAAAAGCATCAAAATTTCTTAAATTTATTTTAATTCACACAGATAATATTGTTAAAAGTTTTGCTGAAGTGCTAACATTGGCCTTTCATGAAAACCACGAGATATTATCACTTAATTTAACGAATATTGATATAATATGCACTATATAGTGAGTCACATTGTTATCCTGGCAGTGCATAAATATCTGATTGAGTTACCACTTGCATACTCCCTAAAAGCAACAGATGACATTCATTTATTTCTAAAGAAAATTTAGTATGTATATAAAACTTCAAACTGATTATTAATTATTTTACCCTTCTGAAATGATTGTTAGACAGTTTGGTGATAAAGATGTGTTGCCTGGAAAATTTGTTGGATATTAGAGAAAATAATATGTTACTGATATATTCACCTATTATCTCACCAAAGTCGAGAAGTCAATGTAAGAGGCTTCGGTAGTGGAATAGAACTTGACTATTGTTCATGTTAAAACCGTACCATTCTAATCAAATCTGACCAAGTCGAACGATTAGCTTTTATTACATTCCTTATCTTTTTACTTTCTTATTCTTTTCTGACATACACATTTATCATTTTGTCAAGTTACGCTCTCAAAATGATATTTGGTTTGGTCTAAACCGTGGACGGTGTTAATTTATACAAGTAATGTTATGGAATTCTATTCTTATTAATAATCGTGTCAAATATTGCTTTTTATTGAATGAGAAAATTATTGCTATTATAATGGTAATAATCACTAATGAAAAAACATATTTTGTTGTAATTATTCTACTTCTAGCCATAGCTTTAGTATTCGGTGGTAATATAAATTTACATTTGAATGAATAAATGTAGTTTAATAATTTTAGACCTGGTACGGTAATAACTTTTACAACTTGTATTGGATTATTACTTCAAAAAATGATTTGGCAATAGTGCGTAATGCAGAATTATTATTCAAGTCAATGTTTCAAAAGCTAAAACTAATACTTCTTATCGAAATCTCATCATAATAATTATTGATATTTTTTCAGAACAATTGTAATCTTTAGGTATGGATAAAAATATACGTATGGGGGATGATATACCATGTCACTACATAATTCACTTATTGCTATTACTGGGCAACATTTGACTCGTGTTTTACAATAATTGGAGTTTTATATCCTTCTGTTGTTCCAATGTATTCATCATTGATTATTCCATCCTATTGATCAAGCAGTACCTTACTTGAGAAAAATCCAAACTTGTATACGCAAACCGGAATATCTTGTCCCATAGTTGCGTTTCGTTTTCAATCCAAATCTAGTGAAAACCGAGTTCCCTCAAATTTTAAACCAAAATGATGTTCAATGTTACAAAAGAAAAATATATGGTCTGTTGATTCGTTGCAAGCTCTAAATGCACATGCCAGTTAAGGCTTAGATCTTGTAATATTTTTAATGGAGTTCTACGAAGTTCGAGTAAATGATGCAGGTCTGTGAGTTGTATTAGTTGCATGATTCGTTTCTTTAATTTTGACTTTTCTGATTTCTTATACAACACTTGAGCAAAACCCAAGGACCCTAAGATTTCATGCTCTCTAATATGTTTGCTGCAAAAGTCTTGATGAAATTTATACAACAGTTGAGCAAAACCCAAGGACCCTAAGATTTCATGCTTTCTAATATGTTTGCTGCAAGTGTCTTCATGAAATTTAAAGAATAACAAAATTAACTGTAGACATTGAATGATGTGAATTTATAATGGATTTCATTAAAATGGGAGATTTGCTAGACTGATCTATGAGCTAAATTTAGATGGGGAAATTAAAAAGAAATTGATGAAAATCTAGAAACTAACAAGGATTAATTGTTTATTTGTTGTGTTGTGGATCTTTCATTGGTCAAAGCTTTTGTCATTTATAATTTATAACTGGATCGCCAGGTAACCTCGTCTTTCCATCACGCCTGATATTTCTTCCTCAATGCCCCACACGTGCTTTACTGAATAAGATGTCAGGAATACCCATTCTCTATGGTAACAAGGCTCCTTTTAACTCTCGGTCCTCCCTTTCCCTCTGAAATAACTAATTGCGAATAATTAATGTGCTAGTCAGTTTTTTTCCATTTGACTTCTGAAATGATTTCTGGCATTTTCTCCTTTAACGGTCTTCTATAATAACTTTGGGATTACCTAATAGTTTTATTGAATTTCTATTACTATTTGTTAAGAATCTTAACGGAGACAAAAATAGTGTCATGGTTTTTTTTTTCTTTTATTTCATCATCTTTAATTGTATTATATTTCCTCGGTCTTTTTCTTCTTGTCATTATTTCAAATTGTAATTTAGTCCCTGATTAATTTTTACTATTATGGTATACCTCCATTTAAATATAATAATTTATAATGGCAGTATAATCATTTACTACTTTTTATTACCCCTATTTGAATAGAAATCGAATTAATTATAAAAAAAAATCTATACAAGCACGCAACACGGGCGTTGATGAACTAGTTTTAATAAATGTTGTTGAACCCCATAATATTAAAATATATTGGAAACATTTCCTAGCAATGATTCTATTTATTTAGTGGTTATGTGCAATTAACTTATTGTGTCTAATGAAAAATCATTGCCTTCCATGTGAAACAAAAGATTTATTAGTGGGGAAAAATCGTGATCTAGGTGAAATAGATATTTGCAACAAAATCAATTGATTTGCAAGCAGTCATACCTGTCTATGCCCTAATACTTCATACAGTTTAGAGTGAGCTGATGATGTAACACAAACTTTATTTCTTCCTCGTACAAAGTACCTCTGAGTAACCCCCTCTACGTTTGAAGATTCTTAGATACTTCAGCGTTATCGTCAACTCTAGCAAACTTAGAAACATTGCTTGTATGCATTGAAGATAATTGCAAGGTTTCAGGATTTATTGGGTAAAAACACTGCCCCATCCCACGCATTATTTGCAACAAAAGAAGTGGATATAGACCATAGGATTAAAGCAGGGTGGATGAAATGAAGGATGTCATAAGGAGTTTATGCGATGAAAGGATGTCTGCAGATTGAAAGGAAAAAGTTAAAAGACTATTGTTTTGAACAGCTGTGCTTTATGGCTCAGAGTGTTGGGCCACTACAGTACTATATACGCATAAGATGAGGGTAGCAGAGATGCGTATGTTAAGATGGATGTGTGGCAAAACGTGCAATGATAAAATTATGAATGAAATGATTATGATAAGATTAAGGACAACTGTCTAACATAATTTAGTCATGTGAAGAAGAGTCCAAACATGGCTTCAATCTGACATATCTTAGATTGACAGGTTAATGGAAGAAGTAGAAGGAGGGGTATGTTTTGAAAACTTGGATAAAGGTGGTTAAGAAAGATATCTTAGATCTTGGTTAAAAGGTGACATTTGGGAAAATCACTTAGTTTGAAGAACTAATATCTACGTAATTTTTTGTGGCAATTCACTTACATGTGGGAAAGACATTGTTTGCCAAACTTCGCCTACCTTTTTGGTGGCAATTCACTAGCATGTCTTTGTTTTTTTTAGTGTTGTTTTAGGTGTTAAAGAGGTTTTGCAAATGGGGGTGAGTTGTGTGTTTGTATCACATATTCTCGTGTTTATATCACATATTCTCATGTTTATATTGTGTAGCCTAGGTGTCAAAAGTGGGTTTCAAGATAGTCCGAGGCCTTTCTGTCTACTTGTAACTTTGATTCTTTGATAGTTTTTTCTCAACATGCAACAAAAGCCCAAATGCCTCCATTCCTTATCATCTCTTCATGTTCCTCCATTTCTGCATTGTTTTTGATTTGTTTGTTCATTGACGATACTGTCATCTCTATTGATCTTGCACCAACCTAGTTTGGGCTTCCTTGAATTAATTATGGTTATACTCTTCATGGATTGACTTTACACGTAAGAAGTCTTTATGTGTGTCCTTGGTATCTCTATGGGAAATATCACTCCCTTTATGTTCTTTTGATTTGTATTCAACTTGTCAAGTGTTGCTATAAGCAGATATTATCCCAAGAGCAGGGGTGGCATGATTTCACTGAAAGTATGTAAGAGGTTCATTTGTAGCGCATTTATATTTCCTTCTAGAGCATTGCAATGTGTTGAATGTGCTAGATTCACAGCCTGCATATCCTTTAGTTATTTTCAGTCCCAAACACATATGATACGTTATCGGGTAAAAGTATATCTCCTTGGCAAGATCCTAAATTTCAATAGCCAATCTGAAGCAAGAGATCAGTGCGACTGTCCTGATATGGCGTTCCATCGATCTAGTTGTCTAAACTGATGGAATTTTTTAGTTTTCAGTTAGCATGTGCTAGAACTCCCATAATTTGTTGAAGACCCTCACCGATGATTTACTCTGTTTTTTATGTTTCCTCTGATTACTAAAATAGCTAGCGGGGACCATCGAAGAAAATATTTACCATTTAAGTCGTGGTTGGTCTTTGCAATTATGATTCATCTTTAATGTACATGAGCTAGAATGCACACTAGTTTTTTCCCTTCAAATACATTTTCATTTAATTATTTTATTTGTTGGCATGTAGGTGGATATTGCACCAGCATACATTAGTGAACACCGTCAAAGATGGCATCTAACGATATAATAAATGTTCATGATCATGGCATTCTGATGGATCCACTAAAGAAGAATGTCAAATGTAACTACTGATGTAAAGTAGTTGGTGGTTTCCATCGCCTCAAATGCCATTTGGGAGCGGTAGGAGTGGATGCAATGCCTTGCCATGAAGATTTGTCAGAGATGGATGTAAAAAAAAGTGTAGGTAGGTTCTTCTATGGATCAGGCCATCAATTTAAAGAAGTTGAAGAGACTTTCTTCCTGGGGATGGTCAGTTACTTTTTTGGGCATGGGATGAATAATATTCCCAGTCTTAAGGAGTTGAAAGGATGGATCTTGGAGGATTCATTATTAAATATACAACTATACGTCGAGGAAATGAGAAAAACACGGGAAACTACTGGTTGCAGCATCTTGTCAGATGTTGGATGGATTCCAGTGGTCGAAATCTCTTGAATATTTTGGTCTATTTTCCGCGAGGTGTGATTTATCTAAAATTATCAGTTTAGTCCCTCTGTCTTTTTCCTTTTTTTTTTTCATTATTTCAAATTTCAGTTAGCCTCTCGTTGATTTTACAATGATAGTATGACCTCATTTGAATATATTAATTTAAAATTGCAGTATCACCTTTCACACCATTATCATAGTATTTTTATTTGAATAGAAATTAAATTATTTTTATTTGAATAGAAATCAAATTGATTATAAAAAATATTGTGCAAGCATGCAATACTTGAATTGGTTAATATATTGCAAACAAATTCGTAGTAAGGATTTATTTATTTAGTGGTGATGTGCAATTAAATTATTGTGTCTAATGAAAATCATTGTCTTCCATATGAAATGAAAGATTTTATTAGTGGGAAAATCATGATCTGGGTGAAATAGATATTTGCGACAAAATCATTTGATTTGTGAGCAGTCATACCTGTCTATGCACTAATACCTTGTACAGTTTAGAGTGAGCTGATTATGTAATACAAACTCTATTTCTTCCTTGTAAAAAGTACCTCTGAGTAAACCCCTTCACATTTGAAGATTGCTAGATACTTCAGCATTATCATCAACTCGAGCAAACTTAGAAACATTGCTAGTATGCATTGAAGATAATTGCTGTTAGATACTTCAGCATTATCATCAACTCTGGCAAACTTAGAAACATTGATAGTATGCATTGAAGATAATTGCAAGGTGTCAGGAGACCCAAAAAAGCTACCCTTCCCACACATTATTTGCAAAAAAAGGAGTGGATTCTCGAGCACCCGTACCAGTCTGTTCCTTGATACTTCATACAGTTTAGAGTCCTCTAATGATGCGATACAAACTATATTTCTTCCTCATACAAAGTACCCTTGAGTAACCCTTCTCCACGTTTGAAAATACTTAGATACTTCAGCATTATCACGAATTCTAGAAGACTTGGAAACAGTTTGTAGTATGCATTGCAAATAGTTGAAAGGTGTTGGGGGACCCGTTTCAAAACAATTCCCCATCCCACGCACCCACCCTCAAAGGCATCCTCCTTAAGTTTTTTTTTGTGGCTCACTTCCCTTCAATAACTCGGGGAATTGGATTTAAAATATATGCTTGCTTTCCATACACAAAACTCCTTGACCTCCAAAACAATTCCTAATTTTTCCTATCGTGAAATTAATCGGATCGTAAAAAATCACATGGTGTGATTTCATACATTGTGATTAACACCCAGAGCATACAAATCACAATGTGTGATTTCATACATAGTGATTAACACCCAGAGCATACGTCGATACAATCAAAATCGATATTCTTGGTTTAACATAAAACTTATTTATTCTATTGTCAGACTCTTTATCGGTAACCTCTACATTCAGGATTTCGCCATAAGCTCCATTTACGTCACTAGTTCAGTTATCATAGTGATAATCAACTCTTCAGAAATTTTCCATAACTAGGGATACTTGAAATCTAGCTAACGATTTACTGGGGAATTGATTGATTCTTTTTGAGTAAATGGCTCCTGATACATGAATTCAGTTTTTCTTCATATTTAAAATCTTATATAAAGCAATAGAGATTAGATTAAGCTTGTTGATGTTATTTTTCATTGAGTTGATATTATTTAAGACTGTTTAGACGAAGCGCTGAAAAATAATAATGGCATGAAGTATTTGAAGCTCAATGAAATTGTACATGTGTGCTTTCATTGTATGGCCTCAAGTGTTTCATTTTGTTTTTCAGAACCTCAGTGCTTAAAAAATATTAAGCAAATCTATGATGAATTTATTTGCGGTTTTTCGATTTTAGATGAATTTAGTGATATCTTTTGTAGGAAGTTGTGATGATGCCAATGTACACTCATGCTCAAAAAATATGCAGTGTCAGTGTATAAGATATTTTTGACTGTTCAAGCAAAGTTTTATGGGCATTTGATTAACAAAATTTTGCCTTACTTTAGTGTTTTGCTAGACTTTGTTTTGGTCTCTTTATTTCTTTAAAATTTCTTTTTTTCATTTCAAACTATTTTTTGTTGTAATCTAAGAAATGTTTATTAGTACATAGATATTGGAAAAATTGTCTTTTCCGAAGAAAATTTTGTGCATTAATGATGATATGACCTAATCGTATGGTTAAACAAGTTGGAGAATGGATTTGGCAAGTACTTTGTGGTTATCAAAACTTTAATTATATGTAGATCTTGCCACTTCGATAGTATAAAATTACAATATTTCCACTTTCTCTATTAGTATGGATTGGATTATCTTTCTTATTGGAGTTCGTCGATTTCCAGTTTAACAATATAATTAGAAATGACTGCTTAATGATTCTTGTATATCATTGTATTTTCTCACCTTCATAGTTCCAAAGGAATTGCGGCACTCTTTTTTAAAATATGATTTTTTAATGGTTGTTTGGGGGCAGTGAGGGGACTGGACTAAACACCTCTAGTGTATTTCTTTGTTCATTGCCCGCCCAATTTATTGTTTTATGGCCCAAAATCCAAATCCTAATCTTTCTTGTAAATTAATGTTGAACTGGCAATAAAAGGCAACAATTCTACCTCACATTTCGACACATGTTGGATAAGTAATAGACAAACAGATTTACGTTATTAATCACTTCTGTTGTACTCAGCACACTAATCATTATCGTGTTACTTTCACATTGGAGTCTTATCTAGTCTTATACCCTTTCTTCATCGAGGGCAGAGAAAAAAAATTATCTCAAGATTTTGATCCACATTCGGAGCCGGTAATCGAAATTAAACTTGATGCAATTAATTCTTCATTTCTTGTATTAGATACTCAATTTGAATGAACCTGATTGCATTTTGTTCTTGTTTGTTATTCGGCCTATATGTTTTTTATGTTTCTGAACTGTTTTTGTGGGCGTCCAAATTGCCAGAGCTTGATTGGAGGTTCTGCTTTTGTCCCTTTTTTTTCTCTTGAAGAGATCAAGGGTGATCTGTAATAATTTTTTATTGCAGGCAATTAGGGTTATATATCTTAACAATAGCCCATGGATCTGACAAAAATCTGCAAATCTTGTGTAAAATTTTTTTTTTTTCAAAATTGTGATTGAATAAGTATGAGTTAGAGATGTAGATTGCCATTTATATCTTATTGAAATCATGAAATACTCACTACCAAATCAATGCTGACAATTTACGCTTGTGTTTTTGTTACTAACGAATGCAGAACTGCGACTGTGGGATGCAAGTACGCAATTGATTATTGGTTTCAAAAGGTTATTTGGATACTAAATTCGGAAATACGGAGGCACTAAGTGGAATCTTTTAATTTGATATTTAAAGGTCTTTGTAGTTTAATTTTTGATGCAAGCGTTCGTACAACAATTTTATTTCTTGTTTGGCACTTATGGATACGATTGGGGAAAAATAAATGAGGCGAACTTAGGTTGAGAATTTGATGAGTAAACATTGATTCACCCAAATTTCATTTTTGTTTATTACAGTTCTAGACAAGGTTCATTTTCCCCAATTCGTGGACCATGTCCCTGAGAAATATATCGATAAAAAACATTGTTTG
Source organism: Primulina huaijiensis (assembly GCF_012295235.1). Classification (NCBI taxonomy): domain Eukaryota; kingdom Viridiplantae; phylum Streptophyta; class Magnoliopsida; order Lamiales; family Gesneriaceae; genus Primulina; species Primulina huaijiensis. The sequence continues at coordinate 15,201,832 of NC_133315.1, read as the reverse complement.
CCAAACATCGCCTACGTTTTTGGTGGCAATTCACTAGCATGTCTTTGTTGTTAATGTTGTCTTAGGTGCTGATGGTTCTGCAAATGGGGGTGAGTTGTGCGTTTGTATCATATATTCTCATGTTTGTTTTTTTGTGTAGCCTAGGTGTCAAAAATGAGTGTCAGGATAGTCCGAGGCCTTTCTGTCTACTAATACCTTTGCTTCTTTGATAGTTTTTTTTGTAAGTCATCTCTATTGATCTTACACCAACCTAGTTTAGGCTTCTTTGATTTAATTATGGTTGTACTCTTAATGGATTGAATTTACACCTAAGAAGTCTTTACATGTGTCCATGGTAGCTCTATGAGAAATCTCTCTCCCTTTGTGTCCTTCACTTGATTTGTATTCAACTGGTCAGAGACTCAGAGTGTTGCCATAAGCAGATATTATCCCAAGAGCAGGGGTCATGTCGTCATGATGTCAATGAAGGTATGTCTGAGGTTCATTTGTAGCGCATTTATAGTTCCTTCTAGATCATTGCAATGTGTTGGATGTGCTAGATTCCCAGCCTGCATATCCTATAGTATTTTCAGTCTTAAACACATATGATATGCTATCAGATAAAATAGATCTCCTCGGCAAGATCTTAAATTTCCTAGCCAATCTGAAGCAAGAAGTTAGTGTGACTGATATGGTGTTCCATCGATCTAGTTGGCTAAACTGACGGGATATTTTAGTTTTCAGTTGGCTTATGCTAGAACTCCCATACTTTGTTGAGTCACCGATTATTTACTCTTTTTTTACGTTTCCTCTGGCTACTAGAAAAGCTAGCGGTGCCCATTGAATAAAATATTTACCGTTTAACTTGGGAGTTGGGGTTTGAATGAAATACGATTCATCTTTTATGTACATGAGCTAGAAGGTTATGTTTTCATGGAATTATTTTATTTGTTGGCATGTAGGTGGATATTGCAGCTGCATACATCAGTGAACATTTATCTTCAATGATGGCATCTAATGATATAATAAATGTTCATGATCATGGCATTCCGATGGATCCACTAAAGAAGAGTGTCAAATGTAACTACTGTGGTAAACTAGTTAGTGGTTTCCATCGCCTCAAATGCCATTTGGGAGCGGTAGGAAATGATGTAAGGCCTTGCTTGAAGGTTCCAGCCGATGTGAAAGAAGTATTTGAGGCAGTCTTGCTTGAAAAGAAAATAAATAATTTGAAGAGAAGTTTGAGCGCTCCTAAGGGTAATGTCAACATTAATAAAGCTAATACCCAAGTTGATATATCTGAAGGGGACTGTCTATTAGAAAATTCAGGGTTTAAAAGAGCTTCTTCCTCTAAGAAAACAAAGTTTTCTGAAGTTGGCACCAGTAGCCATGATGATTCGTCGGAGATGGAGGTAAAAAAAAGTGTAGGTAGGTTCTTCTATGGAACAGGCCATCCATTTAAAGACGTTGAAGAGACATTCTTCCTGGAGATGGTCAGTTGCTTTTTTGGGCATGGGCCAATTATGAATAATATTCCCAGTCTTAAGGAGTTGAAAGGATGGATCTTGGAGGATTCATTATTAAATATGCAACTATACGTCGAGGAAATGAGAAAAACATGGGAAACTACTGGTTGCAGCATCTTGTTAGATGGTTGGATTGATTCAAGTGGTCGAAATCTCGTCAATATTTTGGTCTATTGTCCGCGAGGTGTGATTTATCTAAAATCATCAGATATATCATCTTTTGTGGGCAATGTTGATGCCATGCAATTATTCCTTGACGAAGTTCTTCAGGATGTTGGAGTCGAGAATGTTGTTCAAATCATTACATATTCAACTTCTGTTTCTATGAAATTAGTTGGCAAGCGACTAGTGGAAAAGTACAAGCATTTTTTTTGGACTGTAAGTGCGTCCACTTGCATCGAGTTGATGCTAGAGAAATTCAAAACCATGAGTTGCATTGAAAATGCATTGGCGAAGGCTAGAGTTATCATAGAGTTTGTTCGGAATCATGCCAGTGCTTTAAAACATTTGAAAGATTTTGTTTGCATTCAGAATCTAGTCAGACCATCCAAAATAAAGTCAATCGTTCCATATTTAACACTTGACAGCATCGTTTCAAAGAAGGAACTTTTGAAAACATTCTTTGTTTCTAGTGACTGGAAAACCTCGGGAATGTCAACTTTAACTGAAGGCAAAAAAGTTGCTGGCTTGGTAAAGAACACTCTCTTCTGGAAGGAGGCGACGATGGCTTTGAAGGCATCGATGCCTCTTGTATGTGCATTAAACTCTGTGTATAATACCAATAAGCCGCAAACTGGTTTCATATCCAAAATAATTTCTCAGGCGAAGGGAAAAATCAGAGTGGGGTTTAACCACATGGAATCTCAGTACATGCCGTTCTGGAGAGAAATAGACGAGATTTGGAAAAACCATCTGCACATTTCCCTTCATTCTGCTGGCTGCTTTCTGAACCCGAGATACATGGAGTCAAGTAGCTCTGATCCAAACATTGTCGAGGATATGAACCTTTGCATGATGCTTATGGGTAGAGATCCCTGCGTTCAAGATTTGGTACAGCTGCAAGTTAAAAAGTACCAAACAAAACTAGAGCTCCAAATTGAAAAGCACCGGAAAAGAGAACAGATTTCTGGTGAAAGTACCAGCAACCCCCTAGTGTATTTTCTTCCAGGTCTTTGTGATCACCTTCTGTGTACTGATGCCATTTTTCCACTAAAAGTCAACTGCCTAACCTCCAAACGTTTTCTGCAGAAACTTGGTGGTCAATTCATGGTGTAGAATATCGTGAATTGCAGAGATGTGCTATTCGCATTCTTAGCCAAACTTGTGACGGTGCCTCGAAGTTCAACCTCACGAGGAGCTTTGCAGAGCTGATGCTGACGAATGGAGATGAGCAGATAGAGATAAAAGCTTTGACTGATTTGACGTATGTTCATTACAACATGCGGCTTCAAAATTTTGATGACAGTAGAGAAAAAGGGATCACCATTGATGAGATTGATCCACAGAGTGGTTGGAAGTATGATTTGGAGGGCCACAAATGATTAAAGGGCTTAACTGAACTTGATTATGAAATTTACATATTATTGTGTTTTTCTTTTGTTTTTACTTAATGATGTTTTAATGTTGATTTGGGGTTTCTTAGGACCAATGGATGAATTAATTGCTTGTTTAATGATTTATGCTTGGTGACATTTATGTTGAATTTGTGGCACTGAGTTTCTTGGCAATGGTGTTTGCCTCAGTACGGTGTAGTCTACTACATACGCAACTAAATGAAATTTTCTGTTCTATTTTCTGCGATATGGTATAAGAATTTCAATATTATGTAGATTTTTACCGCAACAATTTTTTTATACAATAGGGTGAGGAATTTTCTTTTTAAACTTTATTTCTAACTTCCCACACTCACATAATTGAGATTTGATTCAAACTTTTATCATAGTAGTAGTTAAATATGAAAACATATAATAAATCAATGACATTATTCTTTAGCAAAAACTAACGAGTTCCCAGTATCAAGTATTCATCGAGAAGCATGTTTTTTTATATATAATAATGCAACGTTGTTTGTTTGTATAGTTTTTTTTTAATTAATTTGATTTATTTTTAATAAAAATAATATAGTCTATAAAAACTAATGAATAGTCATAGTTCAATTTAAAATAATATAATAAAAAAGAAAAGAAAAAGAAATAATCATTGTGTCTCTATCTTTTTGTCTCGATTATATATTATTAATATAGTATAGAGAAATATTAAAAAAAACATTTATTTGGTTACTAATAATGCTAATTATGAGAGAATTATCAGAGTTTATCTTCCCAATCTATTAAATTTAGAAAGAAAAAAAAAACCAATATTACTCAAGACCAATAGAGATATATAAAAAAAAATTGTACTGTGCAGTTGGAAGTAACTTTCTGCAGAGCAGTTTCTCTTCCTACAAAACCACCTTTAACTTTCACATATCCTCTCGTTCCAATTTTTCATTCTCATTTTCAGTGCTAAACTACACATTTTCTCTCAATTGATGTAAAGGAATTCAACGTTTAAATTTTACCTCTAATTCTTTTTCATTTGTCTTCTGCTAGAACTAATTTATGAAAATGTTTTTTTTTTTTTTGCTAAATGTGTGTGTGTGTAT
>NC_133315.1:15157039-15197355 GCF_012295235.1 Primulina huaijiensis | reverse complement strand
ATATATATATATATATATATATATATATAAGCACACAAGTAACATGGGGAGTCTATATTCTGAGTACTTCGACCCCTAGCAGGGTTAATAATCTCACTGCAAGATTTGGTCATACATGAATTTGTGCAGACGTTTTGTGCAACCCTAGTTGATTTCATTTTCCCGCTCGCCTGAGGCAATTATCTACAGTGGAATAAGAGTCTTTTCAACTGGGATGATGTCCAAAGTCGGAGCAGCAGGTGTTCTAGTAAGTGTTGTGGGAACAAGAGCACCATCCTCCTTGTATCTCATCTCGCTATGAATATCATGCGGATCGGATCATATCCCTTTCCTACAATTGCTAACATTTCATAGACGATTGAGAGAAAATGAGAGAGATTTCACAAAGAGATGCTTCAGAATGCGGGAAAATTTAAGCCAAAATAACAATATCAATTTTGAGTGAATGACGCTTAATAAGCAATGGGTGTGCCACAGTCAGTCCCAAAGGAAATAATCATTCGTGTAAAAGAGGTTCTTCATCTCCTAACAGACTTTTCAGAATTACCCCAACAGTAATAAAGTAACGGGTGAAACGTTTTTAAAAAATATGAAAATCAAGCCAAGAAATGTGACTCCAATTCAACATAATTGTTCTCCAAAAATTGTTTCCAGATTTAAACTTCGCATTGTTTAACACCACTAAATCATCAGAAATCATAATATTGGATTTCTAGTAAAATTGAGTTTTTCGCCGTATTTTCTCTGTAGAATACTCGTATCCTCCTGACTCAACAATATTCATAATACTATGTATATGTATGATCTAATTATGCCTATTAACATAATGTAACATAAATAGAAACTTAAAAACAAGTATGTGATATGTTTACAAATGAGATGTTTTTACTGATGTTGACAACACGTCCAATTCCTAAAAGCAGTTTTGATTTTTCTGCAAACTCAGAGGCTTGTAAAATATCTGAATATAGAAGTGGTAGCTTCCACACTAGAATAACGATCTTCTTAGGACTCTTTTAGATAGCTTTTTTCATTTTCTTCTATTTGATTTATGTATTTAATTCAGAAGAAGTAGCTCAACACTAAAAACACATTCTTCATTGGACTCTTTTAGGTAGTTTTCCATTCTTTTTCTTCTGATACAGAACAAGATATAATTTAATTTTCTTCTTTTCTTAATCTTCTCAAGTCAGTTTCACATGGGAAAAGATCATGGTGTACAAGAAAATCCCTCAACTACTTTGTGACTTAGTCAGAGCATATGTCATGTCCAAATGTGTTGATTTAAATAGAACTAAGAAATTGTAAGCACATCAGAAGATTATGCAACACAGTGCAAACACAACATATAAAAGTATGAGTGCAAATGCAAAATGCCTAAATCCTAAAAATCACATGCATATTAGGTGTTATAATATCAAAAACAACATCCATGAAAGAACAAGATGCACACATGCTCAGAGATCCTAAGGTTGAGAAATCTCTCAAAATGTAATGCTTTTGTGAATATGTTTGTAAATTGGCTATTTGTACCAACAAATTTCATGATGATCTAACCGTTCTCTACTAAATCTCGAATAAAATGATGTCGGATATCAATGTATTTTGTTCGGGAGTGTTGTACTGGATTTTTTGAACTGTCAATTACGCTAGAATTATCATAGTCTGATTCAGCAAATGAAAATGATACACAATTTTGCTTCCTACAGTACCATTGACACCTTACTCGACATTGAACTAAAAATTATTATTATTATTATTACTATATATATATATTAATATTTTTTTTATTTTTATATAAAAACAAACTAAGAGGAGAAGAAGAAGATGAGATATTTCATACCTTAAAGAAAAAAAATTTTAAAACATACCGTTGAATCACAAGTTTAGCATCACATGAATTTTCTTTTCTCACTCTTGGATGTTGTCCAATTAAGTTGAGATAAGATTGGATCTGGTTCATGACTAAATCCTTGCAGTAAATCAATAAGTTCACCTTCACTTGTAGCAGAAACTAACATCCTTCGCGAAGCTAATGAAATAAATCCCTGTTCCACAACATCATCAAGAAACGATAGCAGTTTATCATAATAATTGTTAACATTTAACAAACCAATTGGCTTATTGTGGATATTTAATTGTGCCCAACAAAAAGTATGAAATATTTCTTCTAAAGTACCGAAACCTCCTGGCAAAGCAATGAAAGCATCTGAATGTTCAATCATTTGAGTAATTCGTTCATACACGTTGTCCACTTTCATTTCTTCTCCTATTGTTGGTCCAGTAATACTGGCTAAGATAATCGGAATAATGCCTAAGACTTCACTTCCACCTGCATGCGCAGCTTTTGCAACTTTTCCCATGAGACCAACTTCACCACCACCATATACCAAATGAATCTTTTTTTTAACAAGTGTTATTCCAAGCTTTTCTGCTACCTCTTCATAAATTGAATTTTTTCCTGCACTAGAACCACAAAATACACAAATATTTTTTATTTTACTTACCGTGGACGTCGACATGTTGAGAAATATATTTTCTGCAATTGTTAAATCACAGCATATGAATTTATAAGCGTAACATGCCAAAAGTCAATATTTGAATAGGAAATTATTATTATTAAAAGAAAATAAAAATGACATAAATTAAAACACATATATACATCGTAGTTGTGATTGTGGCTCGCATCTTCCTCTGATTTTACGTTCAGTAACGGCTTCAACGCCTTCTATGAGTCGAGGATATGCTTCCCATCCAATTTTCTTATAAATTGGCAAACAGGGTCTTTTAACGTCAGATTCCCGAGACGAAATTGTATATATATATTTACTTATCTAAACAGATATGCGTTACTACAGTAGGATCTTTATAAGGCTGATTCCACCGTCCATATTGATATTCCTCATGTTGAAATTGCCACCATAGTTTAAGAAGTTCATTTTGCACGTACCCACTAGAATGCGTATCAAGAACCTCTAGAAAATTATCCAAAGGCTCTTTACTCAGACCATTCTTAATGAATAAAATTTTATCTTCTCTATTCATTGATGTCATTCCAACATTTTTGCATTTCCCTTTACAAGTCCACCTTGCACATTTATGACATCCACCTATACGTTTAGCTCTTCGTTTCTTGGCATATGTGCTTTTACCAAATCCTGGCATATGTCTTATTATTATTTCACTTGCTTCCCCAACCAATCGGACTTTTGCTTCAATTATCAACCGGATATCATTCGGTATGCCATATGACATCATCAACCTTAGTCGCTCACATCTAGCTTTATAAATTTTTTTCAACGCATTATCAGGTAAACAAGCAAAATATTTACGAAGATTCACAATACAAGCATCCATATTATTATTATTATTATTATTATTATTATTATTATTATTATTATTATTATTATTATTATTATTATTATTATTATTATTATTATTATTATTATTATTATTATTATTATTATTATTATTATTATTATTATTATTATTATTATTATTATTATTATTATTATTATTATTATTATTATTATTATTATTATTATTATTATTATTATTATTATTATTATTATTATTATTATTATTATTATTATTATTATTATTATTATTATTATTATTATTATTATTATTATTATTTTTTTTATTATATATTTCAATTATTTTGGGAAAACTGAAAAAACCGACTTAGATAGTCACGGAGTACCGTTATCCGCCACTTAACCGGGAAATGAACTAGAATCTGCAAAAACAAAATGAAAATATCAAACAACTATTGTGGATCATATAAAGGCATAAAATCATCATTAAGAATTTCATTTTCTATAAAAGGCTTAAGTCTTTGCCCATTAACTTTAAACACGTCATTATTTTTAGGATTTTCAATATCAACAGCACCATGAGGATAAACAAATTTAACTATAAATGGTCCTGACCATCTCGATCTTAGTTTTCCTGGAAATAAATGCAAACGAGAATTATAAAGTAAAACTTTTTGTCCAATTTCAAATGACTTTCTCATAATATTTTTATCATGAAAGGCTTTAGTTTTATCTTTATAAATCTTTGAATTTTCATATGCATCATTTCTTAATTCTTCTAGTTCATTTAATTGCAATTTTCTTAATTTAGATGCATCATCTAAATTAATATTAAATGCTTTAATTGCCCAATAAGCTTTATGTTCAAGTTCAACCGGTAAATGACAATGCTTACCAAAAACTAACCTATATGGTGACATCCCTAATGATGTCTTAAATGCAGTTCTATATGCCCATAATGCATCAGTTAATCTTAAAGACCAATCTTTTCGATTTGGATTAACTGTTTTTTCTAAAATTTGTTTTATTTCTCTATTTGCAAGTTCAACTTGACCATTACTTTGAGGATGATATGGGGTAGAAACTTTATGTGTAATGCCATATTTTCTTAACAAAGAAGAAAATGATTTATTTATAAAATGACTTCCCCCATCACTAATTATTGCTCTAGGTATTCCAAATCGACTAAAAATATTTTCTTTTAAAAATTTTATAACAACTTTATGATCATTAGTTCTACATGCAATTGCTTCAATCCATTTTGAAACATAATCAACAGCGACTAAAATGTACGTATATCCAAAAGATAATGGAAATGGACCCATAAAATCTATCCCCCAACTATCGAATATTTCAATAATTATGATTGGATTTAAAGGCATCATGTTTCGTTTTGAAATTGATCCCATCTTCTGACAGTTTTCACAAGATTTGCAAAATAAATGCGTATCTTTGAATAAAGAGGGCCAATAAAATCCACATTGTAAGATTTTTGCAGCTGTTTTATTGGATGAAAAATGACCTCCACATGCTTCAGAATGACAAAATTTAATAACATTACTTACTTCATTGTCGGGTATGCATCGTCGAAAAATTTGGTCAGGACAATACTTAAACAAGTAAGGATCATCCCAATAAAATTTTTTAACTTCTATCAAGAATTTATTCTTATCCTGTGAATTCCAATGAGAAGGCATTTTATTTGTCACAATAAAATTTACAATGTTAGCAAACCAGGGCATAATAGTAGCATAAAACAACTGATCATCTGGAAAATTTTCATTTATTGGTATTTCATTATGAGATGATTCAGTCATTATTCTAGATAAATGATCGGCTACGACATTTTCTTTTCCTTTTTTATCTTTAATTATAATATCAAATTCTTGTAACAATAAAATCCACCGTATTAATCTTGGCTTAGCATCTTGTTTATTTGATAAATATTTTACGGCAGAATGATCAGTGTACACAATAGTAGTAGAACCAATTAAATAAGATCGAAACTTATCTAATGCAAATACTACTGAAAGTAATTCTTTTTCAGTAGTTGAATAATTTATTTGGGCACTATTTAAGGTTCTACTAGCATAATAGATTGCATACGGTTTTCCTTCTTTTCTCTGTCCTAACACAGCTCCTATAGCATAATCACTTGCATCACACATTAATTCAAATGGTAAAGACCAATCTGGAGGTTGTAAAATAGGTGATGTAATTAAAAGATTAATTATTTTTTTAAAAGCATTTTCACATTTCTGAGTCCATTCAAATTGTGTATCTTTTGTTAAAAGATTCGAAATTGGTTTAGATATTATGCTGAAATTTTTTATAAACCTTCTATAAAAACCTGCATGACCCAAGAATGATCGAACTTCTTTGACCGTTTTTGGTGATGTTAAATTAGCAATAACATCAACTTTGGCTTTATCAACTTCAATTCCTTTTTCAGATATCACATGACCTAACACAATCCCAGATTTAACCATATAATGACATTTTTCCCAATTTAAAACAAGATTTTTTTCTTCACATCGTTTTAATACTTCTTCTAGGTTTTTAAGACAATTTTCAAATGAGTTTCCAAAAACAGTTATATCATCCATAAAAACTTCTACAAATTCTTCAATCATATCACTGAAAATACTTAACATGCATCTTTGAAAAGTAGCCGGAGCATTACATAAACCAAATGGCATTCTTTTAAATGCAAAAGTTCCGAAAGGACAAGTGAAAGTAGTTTTTTCTTGATCTTCTAATGATATAGGTATTTGATAATACCCCGAATACCCATCAAGAAAACAGTAATAAGAATTTCCTGCTACTTTTTCTAGAATTTGATCTAAAAATGGTAGTGGGAAATGATCTTTTCTAGTTGCATCATTTAATTTTCTATAATCAATACACATACGCCAACTAGATGGAATCCTAGCTTGTAATAACTCTCCCTTTTCATTTTTTATAACAGTGATGCCTGACTTTTTAGGTACTACTTGTGTTGGACTTACCCATTTACTATCTGAGATTGGATAGATAATTCCAGCGTCTAATAGTTTTAATACTTCATTCTTAACAACTTCTTTCATATGTGGATTTAACCTTCTTTGTGGTTGTTGATATGTTTTAGCATTTTCTTCCAAATGAATTTTATGTGTGCAAATTAAAGGATTTATACCTTTTATATCTTTCAAAGTCCATCCAATTGCATTTTTATATTTCTTAAGTAATTTAATTAAATCTTCTTCTTGATTTGGTAGAAGAGTGGAAGAAATTACAACAGGAAATGTTTTATTTTCACCAAGAAATACATATTTCAATTCGAATGGTAAAACTTTTAATTCAAGTTTTGTATTATCATCTTTTTTAAAATTATTTTCAGACTCAAAACTTTCTATTGAAAAAACTTCAGATTGTTGATTTAAGTTTTCTTCTTGTATATTTTCTTCCATAATTGTTTCAATTTCATTATCATATTCATTTTCATTAATACTTGGTTGTTTACATAAATTGAACACATTAAGTTCTAGAGTCATATTTCCAAAAGACAATTTCATTATTCCATTTCGACAATTAATTAAAGCATTTGAAGTTGCTAGAAATGGTCGTCCCAATATTACTGGAATTTCATTATGTACTTCTATTGGTTGTGTATCCAAAACAATAAAATCTACAGGATATATGAATTTATCAACTTGAACCAACACATCTTCTACAATACCTCTAGGTATTTTGATTGACCTATCCGCCAGTAAGAGAGTAACAGAAGTGGGTTTTAATTCTCCTAAATTAAGTTTTTCATAAACTGAATAAGGAAGTAAATTCACACTTGCTCCCAAATCTAACAAAGCTTTTTTAATTTTATTTTCTCCAATAATACATGAAATTGTTGGACAACCAGGATCTTTATATTTTAAACTAGAATTATTTTGAAGAATAGAACTTACTTGTTCAGCCAAGAATGCTTTCTTCTTCACATGCAATTTTCTCTTCACAGTACATAAGTCTTTTAAAAATTTTGCATATGAAGGTACTTGTTTAATAGCATCTAATAATGGAATATTTATCTTTACTTGTTTAAAAACTTCATAGATATCAGAATCATTTTTTTGTTTTTTATGATTTGTTAATGCATGAGGAAATGGTGGAGGTTTATTTGATTCATTTACTATTTCAGATGATTTATCATTCAACATATTATTTTTAGAATTTAAGGTATCATCATTCTCAAAAGTATCAGGATTATCATCCTTACTCTTTGATTTTAAATGATCCTTGTTTTCATTACTATATGGATCATTAACTATTTTACCACTTCTAAGGGTAATAACAGATTTTATTTGATCAATTTTTTCATTTTTTAATTCTTGATTTTGATTTTTAGGATTAGGTTGAGGTTGAGATGGAAATTTTCCTTTTTCATGAATATTAAGTGCAGATGCAAATTTTGCAAGAGTTTCTTTCAAATCAGTCATAGATTGACTGTTTTGAATATTGATAGATTCTTGCTTTTGGATAAATGCATGAATTACATCTTCAAAGTTTTTTCTTGGAGGTGTAACATAAGGAATATAACCTTGATGATTTTGGTTATTTTGAAAATATTGTTGTGAGGGTTGTGCATTATTATCATTCCTCCAACTAAAATTAGGATGATTTTTCCATCCAGGATTATATGATGTTGAAAAAGGATCTAGTATTGGTTTTTTATAATTGTTAACATAATTTGCTTGTTCATGGAGACATTCTTTAAATGAAGGTAATGTTGGACAATCTTTTGTAGCATGATCATGTGTATCACATATATAACAAACAATTTCTTGAATACTTTTTAATTGACCACTCTTTTTCATTTCTAATGACTCAATTTTTCTTGCTAAAGATGCAAGTTTAGCTTGAATATCTATATCATCTTTAAGATTATAGATACCACCCCCATTTGTTGAATTATTGATTTTAGTTGTTGGTGGTTCTATTGTGCCTATATTATCCCAATTTTGAGCATTTTCTGCTAATGAATCCAAATACTCCATAGCTTCATTTGGGTTTTTATCTTCAAAAGTTCCATTACACATGAATTCTATCATTTGCCTATCTTTAGATATTAGACCTTCATAAAAGTGAGAAACTATTCTCCATGTTTCAAAACCATGATGTGGGCATGTATTAAGTAATTCTTTATATCTATCCCAACATTGATAAAATGTTTCTCCTTGTTTTTGAGAAAAAGTAGTAATTTGTCTTTTAAAAGAGTTTGTTCTGTGGGAAGGAAAAACTTTTTGAGAAATTGTTGTCGCATTTCTTCTCATGATCTTATTGAACTTGATCTCAAATTTTGTAGCCATGTTTTAACTTTATCTTTTAAAGAAAAAGAGAAAAACTTTAATCGAACTATATCCATGCTACAATTTTGATAATTATAAGTGTTACAAACTTATTCAAATTCTCTTAGATGTAAATATGGATTTTCAGAATCTAAGCCATGAAAATTTGGTAAAAGTTGAATAATTTGAGGTTTAAAGTTGAAATTAGATGCATCAGGAGGAAAAACTAAACAAGATGGGCCACTAGTTCTAATAGGGTTCATATGGTTCCTAAGTGTTTTTAATTGATCATGTTCTTGATTATTATTATTGTTGTTGTTATTATTGTTATCATTATCTTGATTATTTGAATTATCATCCATGTTTAAATTATTTTCAGATACTCGAATAAGCCTACCACTTTTTTTTCGACTCCAAATACTCATACAAAAAAAAAAACAACACAATGCTTATAAATACAACATAATTAACCAAATATAAACTTAATTTATACCTCCCCGGCAACGGCGCCAAAAACTTGCTACTACTTAAATTATAATTCACCCAAGTGTAGGTTATCTGCAAGTAATATATTTCGTAAGTACGAGATCGATCCACAGAGTGGTTATTTTAAGTTTAAATTTATTAATTTATAGATTACCAAATGCAAGAACGAAGTTTACAAATATAAATTTTGTCAAGGCTCGAGGATTTATTCTTGGTTTATGCAAACTTGTTTAACTAAAAGTAAAACAAAGAAAACCACCATAAATAATGGTTCCAAGAAATTAAATATTTAAACACACGCCTAATATAATATAGTTTCCATTATAGAAAATACCGAATTCACCGATATTTTATATATGGTACCTATGATTATATATATAACTATATAAATATATAACTGCATAAAATAAATGTTAAATTAAATCATTATATTTCATTTAGAACNTATAATATAACAATAATAATTGATGAAATATTTATTGTATCAAAATTAAACAACAAATCAAGATAACCACTTCAATGGTATCAAGCATTTGATGTAAATTGATAACAACAAATAATTCATTTTTATACCTACAATAAAAAGAAATTAGCAAAATGAAAAGAAATAAAGAAAGAATATACAAAATATAAACAATCTTACTTCACCAAGAATTCATCATCTTCACCTTGACATAATAGATTTAGCTTTCCATGAGCTTACTTTTGATCAACACTAAAAACATCACTCATAATTGAGAAAATGAAAAATATATTGGAACTTAGAACTTTTATACACACTCAAACTATATTTTACAATGAGATAGAATGATTCTCAAGCTAGCACGATGCCTCTATTTATAGGCCAAATGAGTGAAAGGGTCAAAAATTTTATTAATGCCATGTAGTTGTAATAGTAGTCTTTGTCTCCTCCAACTTCAATTCATGTCCCTTCTTTCAATGCTTTGTTCCACGACTTTAATCACCGAATTTGACTCTGCTCAAAATAGTAAACATGTGGGGAATTGTCTGTAAATGAATTTGGCCACTTGGTTCACCTCATTTGGTTAAATATTGAAATAGTTATGATTTTTTTACTATATGCTGATCATGGTGAAAGTAAATTTGTCCTCCTTTTGATATTTTCACAATTTGATCATTTTAACAAACTTTTTAAGAAATTATGTATTCTGCAAAGTTATAGATAATTTCTCAAGGATTCCAAACATGTTTGAATCACCACCATTTGAATTTTCTAGCTTGAGTTATCATTATTTTACCAACACGTACAAAACATGAAAATAAAACATATTTAGTAAGACATTTAAATATAAACAAACAATACTAAAATAACATAATTTTATAATTTTAATGAAACTTAAATTTTAAAATATAGATTTTAACATATAATAAATTATTAATTTTAAGTTTCATCAACCATGAGACTAAGTTATTGTCAAGGTAGAAACTTTCTCTCGTTGTGCTCTTTCTATCATTTAATGTCCAGCCAAATCGGTATCAGAAAAACCTTCCAGGTTAGTATTGGTTTATTGAGTATACCATAATCTAAGTTTAGGGTTCCAACTATGTAGCGTAGAATACGCTTAACAGCTTTTAGATGAGAAATTTTAGGATTTAATTGGTGTCGAGCACACAAACAGACACTAAACATAATGTTAGGGCGAGTAATATTCAAATACTACAGGCTTCCTATGATGCTGCGATATAAAGTGTTGTCAACATTTTCGGCAAAACCATCTTTGCACAATTTCTCACTTGAGCCTATATGTATTATGATGTGTGTAGTATTTTTGTTTGCAAATTTCTGAATCAAATTTTTAGCAAATTTACTTTGGCATAAAAAATATCATCACACATTTGTTAAATTTGCAATCCAAGAAAAAAACTTAACTCACCAACCATGATTATTTCAAAAGAAGAAGACATACATTCAACAAAATTATTACCATGTTTTTGAGAAGATGCACCGAAAATTATCGCATCCACATAAACTTGAGAAATAAGTATTTCACCTTTTGACTTTTGAATAAAAAAGGTTTTGTTTACCTCGCCTCATTTGAAGCCAATTTCTAGTAAATACTTGGTCAGTCTACCATACCATACACATGGTGTCTGCTTCAAACCATAGAGAGCTTTTTTTCACTTGTAAACATGATCCAAGTAGTGTGGATCTTCGAATCCTTTAGATTGTCCGACATACACTTTCTCACAAAAAATGTCATTCAAAAATACATTTTTGACATCCATTTGATAGAGTTTGATCTTTATATAACATGCAATAGCAAGAAATAGTCGGGCTGACTAAATGCGGGCTACAGGAGCAAAGGTCTTATCAGAGTCAACACTATCTACCTAGGTGTGTCCTTGAGCAACCAGCTTTGCTTTGTTCCTAGTGATGTTTCACGACTCATCGGTTTTATTTTTAAAAATCTATTTTGTACCAATTATGTTTCCATCGTCAGGAGGTGGAACTAAGTACCACATATCATTTCGAACAAACTGTTCAAGCTCATCATGCATCGCATTGATCCAAAAATCATCTTTCAATGCTTCCTCAATATTTTTTTTGTTCAATGTTAGATACAAAAAAGGAATGTCTAACATGTGAGTACATGAAACTCATGCACACTAACCCGACCATTTTGTGGTAGTCAACCTTTTCTTCCTTTCGGGTTTGTATGTCTCCACTCACATTTCCAATGATTTGGGACGAATGGTGATTTTTCTGAATTTTGTTTTGGATATTCTTTCCATCTTTGATTGCTTCGTCATATCTTTGATGTTCATCCTCGGGTTCAATCACTTCAGAGTCACGTGTTGTGCTCGATGTTGCAACATCTGGGACAACACCTTGATTTTTCAATGAAATGGAAATTTTCAGCATGTCATCCTCGACAGTTTTCCTTTTGAGATCTACATGATCATAAAAAACAACATTAATAGACTCCATAATAGTCCTAGTTCTTAAATTAAACATACGATAATCACGACTATTAGTGGCATATCCAAGAAACAAACACTCATCACTTTTCGAGTCAAATTTTGCTAAGTGATCTCTATCATTCAAGACATAGAAAACACAACCATAAACATGAAAATATTTAAGATTTGGTTTCTTTCCCACTATTATCTCATAGGGTGTCATTGTTGAACCGTTTCTTAAATACACACGGTTTGCAATATGGCATGCAGTGTTTAGGGCATTAGCCCAAAAATGCTTTGAGATGTTCTTTGAGCTCAACATCACCTTAGTCATTTCTTGTAGTGTTCTATTCTTGCATTCGGCTATGCCATTTTGTAATGGAGTTTTTGGAGCATAGAATTCATGTGAAATACATTTCATATCACCAAAAGACGAGAACAAAGAATAATCAAATTTATTACCATGATCAGTCTTGATTCTCTCCGCCTTCAAATTATGGAGATTAGTAATTTTTTGCTAAATTTTTTAATGCGTCAAATGTGTCCGAATTTTCTCTAATAAAACCTACTCATGAAAAACGTGATAAGTTATCGACACATAAAAAAATATTTCTTATTTCCAAAGCTTTTCACTTCCATAAGATCCATAAGGTCTATGTGTAACAACTCAAGGTAGCGTGTTGTCCCGAAGTGTGACAACACGGGGTATGACACGCGAGTTTGCTTACTTTTTTGGCAATCTCCAAACACATGATATACCATATGACAAATTAGGCATACCTCGTACGGCATCATACTTACAGAGATTCTTCTGGGTCTTGAAATTTGCATGCCTCAATTTTTTATGTCAAAGGTCAAGTTCACTTACCTTTGCACATTTGTATGTGAGTTTTTCTCCTAATTGATAGTAATTATCCAAAGATCTTGTACCTGTCATCATGCACACATTAGTATCATCAAAAACTTCACATGTATGTTTATCAAACTTAACATGTAAATTATCATCACACAATTAGCTAATGCTTATCAAATTTGAGTTTATTCCCTCGATTTGTAGCACACTGTGGAGCTTCGACAGTCTTTCAACATTCAGTATTCTTTTTCCAACAATCCTTCTTTTTTCTCTCCATCCATATGTTACTCTACCACTTTTTTGTTCAGCATAATTCGTGAAGTGTTCTTTTGAATCTGTCATGTGGCGTGAGCTTCCACTATCAAAGTACCAGTGACATGCAGTGTTAGTTTTTAATGATGTATACATAACATTACAGTGAATTTTTACCTTTGGTAGCAAAATTTTCCTTACTGTAGGTCGATGGTTGGAGGTGATGTGGGAGGTGTTGGGCAACAGTTTGGGCAATATCTAATTTACTTTGTTGTTCATGTGGTCTTCTCTAAACTTAAAACAGTAGTGTTTGATATGACCAGGTTTAAAACAGTAGTGACATACATACTTGCGTTTTCTTGGCTTCGGCTTTTGAGCAGCAGCTTGCTTTTTTGTGGAGATTTCTTAATCGTAGATGTAGCTTGGGGCTGTTTAGACGTATCAGCTTTTTCTTTCACAAAAACAGTTGGTTTAGATGATTCTCCAACTTCAAAGACACTGTTATTGAAGTTTAATCCAGTCTTACCATCTCTTCCCATCATGAGTATGGAATCAAGCTTAGATGTACTCGAGTTGAACTTGGCAAGTGTTTCAGTCGTCTTCTTAAGCTCATCCTTAGTTTTGCACAATTCCAGATCTTTTTTGCTTAAGATCACTTCGAGTTTGGCAACTACAACTTCAGCTCTTTATTTTCCTTTGTGAGAGTTGTGTTCAACTTGTTTCTCTTAATCCAGCCAGCATACAACTCTTCATATAGTTTTTTTGGTACTCTCTAGAGTGATTTCTTCATTATCAGCCTCAAAATCTTCATCTACTCTTAAATTTTTAGAAGTTATTGAATTGAGACATAATGATTTTGAGCAAGTGTTCTGGCCAGGTGTGGCAACACCGAGGCAACACCTAGTGGATTCACTTGTAACCAACGTTTTTCTTCCAGAAGTACTCAGGGAGGTGTGATTATCTTATTCATTGGATTCCTCCTCCTCATCAGATTCCTCATCATTTAGGTAAACATTAAGTCCTTTATTCTTGTGAGATCTATTCGTACATTCGTTGACATAATATCCAAAGGCATTGCACTCTCTGCATTGCACATGGTAATATCTTTTCGGATTAAATTGGTTCTTGCCTTCATTCTTTTGCTAAAACTATCGTTGGACAGTAAACTTCTATCGTTTTTTAGAAGCAGTGATACTGGGGAATTTGGATGGTTGTTCAGTCTTCTTTTTGTTTCTAATCCTCTTCAAATAATCTCCAAACTTCTCCGTGATATAGGAGATAGAGTTCTCACAGAGATCCGACTTATTAACTTCTTGTGACAGTTGAAAAAAATCATTAAATGAGTCATTTGATATCTAGAAAGTGATCGTCTTATCTTTATCTTTCTTCTGCATATCCATATTCATCTTGAAGGTGCGGAGTGAGCTTATCAAATCTTCCAGTGCAAGTTGAGTTGTGTCTTTTGCTTCATCAATTGTACAAACTTTGATATTAAATCATTCGGGCAGTGATCTGAGTACTTTGCTAACCAGACATTCATTCAAGATTGGATCACCTAGACTGAATGCTTTGTTGGAAATCTCTCTGAGGCGTCGATCATAATCAATGGTTGTTACAGTTTCTTCCATCCCCAGATTCTCAAATTTGGACGTCAGCAGTCTCAACTTTGTTCTTCGCAAACTTTCAGATGCTTCAAAATGGATTTCCCACGCATCCTTAGCTAATACGCAGTTTGTAATCAAGTTGAACATATTTAGGTCGACTAAGGTGAAAATGACGTTTTAAGGCCTTTGAATTGTCATTCGAAACTTGTACTTCATCAGTTGTTCATTCGTTTTTAGGCTTTATTAGGCTATCATCATCTTCATCTATTCTTTTCGATGGATTCCAACCGCTAACAACTCATTGCCATACTCTTTCATCAATGGATTTAATGTATATTCTGATCTTGACCTTCCATAGACTATAGTTGAATCCATCCAAAACAAATGGTCGAAGTGTTGCATTTGCAAATGATGCATCCATTAATTAAGCGAACTGTTAAAAAAAATAACCAGAATAAACACTTAATATATCAAGTGTAGGCTCTGATACCACTTGTAAAGTTTTGTTCAACATGAAAGTATAGAAAATATTGAATTGGTGTATATCAGATTTAGGTGTTGTGTGAGGTGTTGGCAACGCCTATCCACAACATGCAGCGGAATATTTCAATAAAGCACACAATTCAACTTTAATAAATAAATTATGCCGGATTAGAATATGCACAAGTATAAATACTTGTACGGCGCTTCATGGAAAAATAATCACTAGAAAACCAACTTGAGTTTAAAAAACCAAAAATAGTGATTTCACTACAAGAAAAAAGGCCTACGACAACGGTTTTTCCCCGTTGTTGTAGGTCTTTTAAAACTGTTGTTAAAGTCCCTGTGGTTAAAGGGTGCGCTCAAAGACAACGGTTTTTATCCGTTGTTGAAGCTACAATTTGCGACGGTTTTTAACAAATCGTCGCACATAAATATTGCGACGGATTTTTGTTAAACTAGCGACGGTTTTGAATACCGTCGCTAACATTAGTGACGGTTAGACAATGCATTCCGTCGCTAATTTTAGCGACGGTTCATTCCTGATTTCCATCGCTAATATTTTCAGTAAAATAAAAAAAATTACTTTTAACAATTTAATAATTCTAAAAAAACTTGTAATCTGAATAGACTAAAATCTAAACTAAAACTTAAAAATTTAACAAAAAATAAAACGAAAAAATTTACATAAATGAGCGGGGGTTTCAAAAACTTGGAACAATTTTTTAAAATTACCGAAACAAAAATTATGTAAGAAAAATTTTAAGTGTTGTGAAGTTGTGTGTTTTAAAATGGACCGAGTGAGTGGGTATTTATAGAAGAGTTGCGACGGGTTTTGGTTAAACCGTCGCTAATAGCGACGGTTTATTAATAATCCGTCGGAGATTTATAATTTGCGACAGTGTTTTCTCAACTGTCGCTAATTTTAGCGACGGTTATGCTAACACCGTCGCGAAAATTAACGACGGTTTAATAACAACCGTCGCTAAGTAAAAATATGCGACGGATTTATTTAAAATTGTCGCTAAATATAGCGACAGACATTATACCGTCGCTATATATAGCGACGGTTGATAGACAAACCGTCGTTTTTTTTAAATTGGAGACGGTTTATATAAAACCGTCGCTAACTATAGCGACGGTTTCAGCAAAACCATAGCTATATACGTTTTACATTACCTTTTCCACAACAGTTTAAGAAAACCGTTGTCAATTGTCAAAAAACACACTCTAATAGAAAACGTTTCTAAAAACCGTTGTCTTTGACCCTAAAAAACGCTCAAATGACAACGGTTGTCATTGACCCTAAAAACCGTTGTCTTTGACTCCTAAAAGACAACGGTTTTTCTGAAACCGTTGTCTTTTGTTTAAAAAACACACCTACGACAATGGTTTTCATTAAAACCGTTGTCAAAAAGCATACGACAACGGTTTTTACTAAAACCGTTGTCGTAGGTGTGTTGTTGATGTTGATTTTTCTTGTAGTGTTTTAACGAAAACTAATTTCCTCAACATATTGAAAAAACAAATTGCTTTCTACAACAAATAATCAAACTAAAACGTATTCAAGAAAGCAAAACACGGTGTCGAAAACTAGAATAATAAAAACACGATCTTCATTCGACACTTCCACGCGTGTTGTCTCACAATCACGGAAACACGTAAAACAACATTATTCAAAAAAGAAACGTCGGTGTGAATTTTTCCTCTGAAGTTCATGGCGTGCAAAAGTGCAAAAGTGCGAAGCCACGAAAAGTCTTTTTCCTCAGCTGATTTATCATATTTATAGCCTCCTTGTCTCTTAGGGTTTATGTCAAAAAAGAATCCTAAAAAAATGGAAACAAGAGTTTTGTCATAAATAAACTCTTTTTAAATAATAATATCATATTATAAAATTCTTATCGTAATTATCACATATCTAGAAAGGAAAAAACCATAATTAATTATTTTACACAATCATATAAAAAAAAAGAAAAGAAAATATTAGAAAATAAATTTAATCTTGGAAACCAAGAATTATTTTTCCTTTCAGTTAATAGATTGGGTTGATCGGTAAATGATACGACATAACCCGTTCAATATGGAACCAGTTAATGTGGTTTAGGGTCGGACCAAATCCAGTATTCTAATTGAATTTGATTGGCTTTTAAACCTTGATCCGGAATCGGAACCAATTCGACTGGAAAACAAGATCCGGTCTGTTCTGATCCGGAATCGGCTCCAATCCGGTCCTAGTCTTTTTAAAATAATTTTGAGTACTTTGTTGTTTAATAAATGTCAATTGCAGTTCTATATATAACAAATAATAATATTTAATTTTCAAATATGTTCTTAATACATGACATATTGTAAGACCGATTGCTTGTCATTTTAGCAAGAGTCATTACTACTGGTAACGAAGCAACTCAAATCTTTTAAACTATACAACAGTTCAAGCACACGTCTCGATTGCTCTACCATGTAGAGACAATAATTGCACCCAAAAATCTTTCTCCAAATAATCGCATTCTTTGCAATCAATGTGAATCGAACCCGTGATTTTGGCTTTGATAACCAATTGTAGGACCGAGTTCTTACTGCTTTACAAGAGATAGAGCTGGTGATAACAGTGCAACACAAATCTTTTAAACCGTACAGCAGCTTAAGCATTACGTTTCGATTGATTTACCAAATGAGGATAATTATTACACACAACACATATATTTAGGTATACATTGATTGAAAACAAAATTATGATTTCAATCCGATTTCAACTGGACCTATTCCTTTTTAATTCGGTCAACAGTCATGTCAAATCTTGTCCAACCCATTTCTTTTTTAGTTGGTTTTAGATTGGATTGTATACATAATCCGATAAATCTGGAACCATTTTATTCCGATATGCGTGGATTGGTTTGATTCTATTATTTTATAAACCGGAACCGATAAAATGCCTATAGTGTAAAACATAATTTACCGTTAAAAATACCAATAAATAAGAGCATATGTCAAATAAGATATATAAAAAAATAAATAAGAGCATATGTCAAATAAGATATATAAAAAAATAAATAAGAGCATATGTCAAATAAGATATATAAAAAAATAAACAATTTTAACACAAATCACATATTTTATATTAAAAATGAGGCTACATGAAATTCTTAAAGTACTCGTTAAATCAAAGCTAAATTCCAATTCATCAATATCCTTCACTAAAAAAAAAAATACAAGAAAATTTTTGTGAGACAGATCTTCGATTTGAGTCATCCATGAAAATGTATTACTTTTTATGTCAAAAATATTACTTTTTATTGTAAATATTAAGAGGATTAATTCATCTCACTAATAAAAATTCATGAGATCGTTTCACAAAAGATCTATTTAAAAAAATATTAGCCAATATATTTTCCCTATTTTAATAGAGTCCTTCAACTATCAAAGGGATTTTTATGAGAAAATCCCCAACACTCTCATCTTTTTCTTAGAATGCATGTATGACATTGTTCCAGACTATAAAGATATGATGTAACTGTCATAATTACTGACGAAATTTGAGCGTGAACCCGAGACTTTCTTATCTCGAACAAAGAAAGTACAAAGAAACAAATAGATCTACCTACATAAATTAGGAAAACTACCCGCGGTCAACGAGAGTTGAACTTGAAACCAACAAGTTTCAGGGCTTCAACAATAATCATTAGGTCAAGGCCTCATCGACGCTATCTCTCATCTTTATTCATGTTTTCACATCACTATTTGGTCTAAAAGACGAAAGATTTGCGGGGAAAATTTGTCAATAACAAACACGCTTGTTAAAATACCTTAAAGCTGCCTATATAAAAATTTCGAGGTTTACTTAACATAAAGTTCATCGATAAATAATAATAATTATTATTATGAAAATAAAAAATAATCATTGTATATAAAAAATTTCGGATAATTCAAATTGGATAAGTAAACTACGAGTTTCATGTATGTATTTAGAACAACAATTTATTGTAGCATTGTTTATAAATTTGGGTAACAGGTCATCGTATTTAATGAACCTGATCAGTCTATTATATAGTACTGTTAAAAATTTTAAAAATTTACAAAAAAATTAAATTAAACCAAAATATCTATATATAATAAATCAGTGATAAATTAATGATTAGTTTTACTTAAAAATTAAATCTAAACAAAAAATTTAACTAAAGAGTAAATTTTTTAATAATTATTTATATTAAATTTTTGTTAAATTTATTTTGTGTGAAAAAAAAAATTATAGTTTAATTTCATTAAGTTTAATGATTTTAAAATTAAATTATATTATATTAATAATAATACTTTTACTAGTTGTAACAATCTTTTCGTATCATTTATCTGAATTAAATGATCTAACAATTTTGATTTAACAATAAACGGATACAAACAATACAAATACATCATTAGTTTTCATATATTTTATTTTTTCAAGACAGTATAAAGATGAGATAAGACAAACTTGTGAAAAATCGAAGTATATTTAAATATGGAATCAAAAATAAATAATTCATGTTGATATAATGTTAACTAAATCGAAGGCTCAAAATATATGATATTAAGTGATCTGAACTAAAGGCTCAAATCATAAGAACTATTTGTTTTTGTTTTCATATTGAAATAAACTTCTAATTTCACAATTTTGACTTATCTAATCTTTATAATATTTTTGAAAAACTAAAATATATAGAAACTAATGATGTATTGTTATTATTCTTCTTGAATTATGTATCTGTTTATTATTAAATCAAAATTATTATATCTTTAAATTCAAATGAATGATATGAAGAAATTATTAACAAGAAGTAAAAATATAATAATAATTAATTTTAAAATCATTAATTTAACTTAATAGAATTAAACTATATATAAATATTATTATATAAAAAATAAATTTAACACGAATTTACTATATACAATTTTTTAAAAATTTATACTTTATTTAAATTTTTTGTTCATATTTAATTTTTTAAGTCAAATTATTCATTAATTTGTCTTTCGAAAGATTTCATATAATTTAATTTTTATGTTTTTTTAATAGGAATACAATTGCATCAATTAATTGATTATTTAAAAAACAATATATAACTATTATTTCCATTGTCTTGTCCTAATTAATTAATACAACAAACCAAAATGAGGGAAACAAAAGTTTAAAAAAAAAAGTTTTGACATAGCACCATATACTGTTTTTCTCCCCACAGTAGCGGATTCCATCCCATTATATAAGTACGTGGTTATAGTCTTGGATGATTGAAATAATTGTATGATAATGTAATATGTTTAATATGAAAATATATAATTATGATTTTTTTATTAATTGTATATAAATTAATAGCTTTTAAATTGTGATAATATTTTTTGGTTACTAAATATTATGATATAAAAATGAAAATTAACTTTGATTTATTAATTTTTAAACATTTTACTATTATGTAGTGATTATCATTAAAAAATTATAATTTGAAAAAAGTTATAAAAAAAAACCTGCCTCATCATACCCACTCTTTTGTCATCTCTAGATAAAATTTAACTAAAATACAAACTTTAATTTTAAAAATATTTATTATATCATATTATATTAGGTTTTTTTTAAAAATAATTTAATTTTAAAAAAAAATTTCAAAAATAATGTAAAAAAAAACATTTTCAAAACTACTGCAATCCGCGCTTATGGAGCGCGGACGCTGCTCACGTGGAAATAATTGTAGATAAAAAATTGATAACTATTTTAAATAAAAAAATTATTTTTTATTTTTTAAATAAATTAAATCCATTTTTAAATCAAACATATTCTTTATACTTAAATTTTTCATCATATTTGATGATATTTTCACTTAACTAAAATATTAATCGGACTAGCAATTACTATTTTTTCGAATATACTCTAAAAAAACGCATAATGAGATATTTGCAAAGTATGTACAAATAAAAACTTAAATAGTTTTAGATCACTAAATTTATAAATATAGAAAACAAATTAGTTATTTATAATTTTTTTGTATAATTTTTAAATAAATTTTCAACTCAACTATAACTTGTTTATTTGAAGTTTGATTAGATTCTTATTATTTTATCATAATTACTATTTATTTGAATATTTTNTAAAAAGATGTCTCCATGATTGCCTATGAATAACATCAACTAGCTACGGGTGGATTTAGTAATGGACACTAAAAACTCAATGGCATTTTTTAAATTCCCCCTGAGTTGTACTGGTTGAAATTAAATGTACGCATCAATATCTCAGATTCATATATATCATGAAAGCTATATAAAATTTAGGAAATTGTAATTTTTATGGACTACTTATATAATAATCAAATTAATGTCGAGTCAGTACCACATCAGAAAAAATCCAAAAAAAAAAAAATTGAAGATGGTAAATTAAGATTGAAATTTAACAACTTAAAAACCAAAATATTAATTAATAGACAAATATACATGATCAAAATTACAATTTTCTCTTAATATTTTTAAAAATTGTCCATTGTCTATTGCCTTTCACAACTAAAATTAAAACTGATAAATCACCTGGAGAAATCATGATGATGTTGTGATCTTCATTGGAAAGACCTTAAACCCAGAGCAGTGGTTACATCCAGTTTCCATGCAAACCCTTCGTTTTCCATTCTCCACACGTCGCATACCACAGTTGTCGACCTCTTGGGTCCCTGCTGCATCAACCTCACTCGACATGCAAACGACGGCCAGTAATGGGGAAGCTTCTCCTTCACAACCAACTTCACCGCCGTCGCATCTTCTTCGCCGCTCTGGATCATCTTTCTGCACGCTTCATTCATCCACACCACCTTGTTGGTGCAGTCCGAAACGAACCCGGGACACGCGTCTATCTCCAGGTTATCGATCTTTTCTCTGTCCGAAAACCCTAAACCTAATCCCGCAGCAGTGTCTGCGTACGCTTCCGTCACACACTCCACGATTATCCACGTTTCGGCCACGGAGGGGGCTCGCCCGGCTGTTACGGCCCTGGAATCCACAACCTTGTGATTTACGACGCTGTTACATAACTTAGACGACGGATCTGAATCACGATACATGAATATCGACGTATTTTCCTGCCTTTTCTGAAAGCTTATGGTACCGAAAGAATAATTATCACGATCTTCTGATCTCTCAGGTGCCGGTAGCAGTTGAAGGGTCACCTTATCTTTTTCCTGGGATTCATCTTCGACTCCTGATTTTTCTCCGTCGCTAGTTTTTCTCGTCACCAGTTGCTTGTTTTGCCTACCCCGAACTCTAACGTACTTTCTCTTGGTTCTTCCAGCAGTTTTGGCGAAGCCGTTTAGCCTGCTTTGATCCACGGCGCAGCCGGATATCTGCCGATCTCCGGCGATTGGCTTGGGAGCAATTGGCCTGAACCTCAGCATTAGCCAGTTGGTCACCGAGTACTCATTATCCTCCCTCGATTTGGAAGCTTTTCTTGCCTCAAAACCACGCATATATATCCTCTGGATCGATCCTCAGATATGAACAACGGGAATGTGAAGAAAAGAGAAAGATTAAATGGTGCTACAAGGCCACAGCAGCAGCAACAAAAGCCAAAAATAAAGGTTTCAGTACAAGGACACGTGGGAGGCCATGAAAGGAGAAGATTGATGCAGGAGTGGACCAATAGGAAAGGAAAAAAAGAGGACAGACACCTTAGCTAACTAGCTAAAGGAATCATGAGAGTGTACTGTCAACGTTCCAGAAATGAGACAGGTGTGTGTTTTCAGTTTGATCTCCATTAATCAAACAAAGCTTTGAAAGCTCGCAAATTAGATAAAAACATATATTATCCGTTTTATTTATTTGTCCGATCTCTTAATTTCATTCAGACATATCATGCTGGCGATATGTATGTTGACATAGCTAGTAGTATTCCGGCTAAAACCACACCAAATACGCAAAATTAATCGTTAAGATTAAATTTTGAGAAATGAGTGGACAAAGACTTATATAATTAACTAACTTAAATGATCTAGAGGTGGCTCCTACAGGTTCAAGAGGTAGCTCCCATCATACAGCGCTTTGTCCCGCAGGTTCAAGAGGTGGCTCCCATGTCGGTGACCGGCTCTGATACCATTCTGTCAGGCCCCCGCGCCTGCGCCCGCTCCTGCGTGACTGGACAATGGGCCCTTATAGCAAATACTTCGTATTCGTCTTCGCTTTATGAAAATGATTAGCTCAAGTTGATATAGAAGTCCATTGTAAACCATTATAAATTCATTTTAAATTTTTGATTTTTAAGATGTGGGACAGGGGTATCACAATGAATTTTATGTAATGTTTAAATCTTTCATGTTAACGGATCAGATTTCATATCGATCGATGAATGGCATTGAGATATAATAATTGTAAACTAACTAAAATTTGGAAATTCAATGCATGTTTTAATAAGTAATTATCAACCGGACAAAGTAATAATTAAGGAGAAGGGAATGAAAACATAGTGAGGTGCGTGGTATAAAACCATTGGCTATCGAGAGATGTGTGTATCTTAGAAATTGGTTGGGTTGTGCTAACCAATAACAAGGAGAACACGTATGTAAAGCAGTGGAAGAGTACGGGATTGCGTGTCACTTTATGCTTATTTTTGAAATTAGGGTGGACCTTTCATCTATCATATCTATTTCAAAATTATTAGGAAAATTTTAAAATTTAGTTCAAATGTTATAAAGGGATATGATTTACTCGATGTGGTATGAGAAAGATGGATGGATAATTATATATTGCACTTAATTTTATCAAACATTTGTTACAAAACATAGAGATCGTATGTCTCTTGTGAGACTGTCTCACGAATTTTTATCTGCGAGACAGGTTTAACCCTACCGATATTCACAATAAAAAGTAATACTCTTAGCATAAAAAGTAATACTTTTTCATGGATGACCCAAATAAGATATATGTCTCACAAAATACGACATGTGAAACCGTTTCATACAAGTTTTTGTCAAACATAAATGGTATCTGTAAAATTAAAGTTATTTTCAAATCCTAGGTTTTAAAAAAACATCCACATATTCCTATTTACAGAGGATTTACGCCTATTTTTATAAAAAAATTATTTTAAAATATCATTAATTTTATTACATCTTTTTTATGTAATTTTATGTACTCTTTTGGGTTTCACGTGGAGCTGAATATTATTTGTCCCACTTTTGTCACACAAGGGCCATATTCAATCTACTTTACCATTTGAGCACACAAATGGTAGCTCCCTTCAACGGTTCTACACGTAAAACCAGTGGCTAACTTACGATAGTCTTAAGTAATACGAATTAAAGTAATTTATATTTAAAATAAAAAAATATTTTTTTAACATAAAATATTTTATTTTTTCATGAATCAGATATGATTAAAAATTTGTCTCACAAAATTAAATTACGAAACAATCTCAGAAATTTTTTTATTATATATATTTATCCAAATCTTACCGCTAAATTAATTTTAATATGTTTTAACGCCTTAATAAATTAATTTTGGTAGCCTGGGTATCTTAAAATTAATATTTTTTAAGATTATGAAAAATAAAAAAGGTTTGCTAAATATAGCAAACAGTGGCAATTTTTAATAGTTTATTAACAAAAAATTTATTTAATTATCCTTGTGATTCTTTTGCAATCATGTTTGTTTTAATTGTATAGAATTATGGATAATTTAATTTCAAATGTTTAAAAAATTTATAACAAGAAATCAATTTTAATATAACAATCGTGGGGAACTACGACGAAAACATTATCAATGTATTTTAAAAATATTCTGATGAAAAAAAATTGTGGCGTTTGTATCGAATGATCTTAAAAATAAAATCAACGAACATATCTAATTTTGTATGCTAAAATGTTTTGAGTTAATCAATAAATATAGCTTGATTAATCACACAATACGATTGCATTAAAATACATACAAGTTATTATAATAATTTATATCTGGAAATACATCCAAGTGTAATAAATGATTATATATTATTGGACAAAGAATTTATTAATATAGAATTTTATTCAATAAATTTTACATGGCAACAAAATTTTGCTTAGATTTTATGAATGAATTTGATACGTCGATGATTTTTTTTTTCTCTGTAATAGAATTTTTATCGTAGATTAAAATAATAAAATTTAGTGTAGTAAAATTACTTAATTAGCATAGTGGAAGAGTCAGACTTGAGTGTCTCACATTTTGTAGAGTATATGATGCCACTAACCTAAAATGACTTGGGCAAGTTTTGGGTATACCTACTCTTCACATGGATAATTAAGTATCAAAACCCTCATCAAAAATATTATTAACAATCTTTTTAGGTATAGTTTGATTCGTCTTATAGAATAAATAAATAATGGATAATAACAATAATTATAAAATATAAGTTATATGATGTTTGGAATAATTTTAAATTGTTTGAATATTTTGTTAATTATATTGTAATTAACAAAATGTCATAGTTATATATTATTAACATCTTTTTTTATTATTATTAATAAAGGGCTTGCATTAACCCATTAACAAGTCAAAAGTGTACCGCCTTCGTGATTGTTCATGTTGGATTCTGGAGTCCGATGTTTGTTGGTCTCAGGCTTGACATCTTGAGATATAAAAATGAAAATAAAGAATAACATTAGATATCAAAATTTAAGTGGAAAATCACTAAAAATTATTAGTGTAAAACTAAGGGAAAGGTGAAAAGAATTTCATTATAATATTTTATAGTATATAACCACTCACCGTGTTTCCAAAGATAAAACGCACTCTCTTAATACAGAAAAACAAAACACCTGACAAATATTATAAAACAACACTCAAATAATAATGTATTGAGATGAGAGAAGAACTCGAGAATGAGATAATTTAGAATGAGGGGATGAGAGCTCTATTTGTAGAGCTCTTTCAACGCTTTTCGTTCGTCTGCTACTAACCTCCATCAATGCTCAACACGGTTATGCCACCAACTACCATTAATATTGTATGCCACCATTCGCATTCTCACACTTGGAGATTTGACTGAAAATCTGTAATGTCTGAAGTAAATATCATAAGTTGTTGATTTAGTAATGTGAAATTACTAAATAATTAATTATTTTTAAAAAGGAAAATATGATATATTTTGATCATATGAAGTTCAAATGATTTGAAATTTTGATATAATGTAGAAAACTCAAAGATATAGAAGTTGCATGTTTTGAGTTTTGGAAAATTTGATCGTTTGACTGATCCAAATGGATATACCGGTGTTAAAATGTTAAATATGATATATTATATTATATTATATTATTTGATTAATATAATATAATATAATATTAAAAAAAAGATAAATATGAAAAGGATCGAATGAATTAGAATTCATTCGAAAGTTTTATAACAGAGGAGAGAAGAAGAAATAGATATAGGGATTTCGGATTTTCTTTTCGATCTTGCGACTTATCGGTTTATCTAATTGACGAACCGACTTCAGTTCTGGGATCGTTGACACGAGGTCTTCGATTTGAGGTATAATTTTATAGTTTTGGTGATGTTTGAAATTCGTCGATTTTTGGAATAAATCCGATAAATTGTTAAATCATACAGAAATTGAAGATTGTTGAATAGTGTATGATTTTCACAAAGTAGAGAAGATTATAGTGATGTTGTTTTGAATTATTCCTAATTTATTATAATTATGGATTTTTAATTGTTGGATTGATATTGGAGAGTTGTTTGTCAGTTGTTATTAATTCTGAGTGTATATTCGGAATTTGACGAATGTTGTAAAATAGCCTATTATTTGAAGTTAATTAATTAGGGTGTATTTGATGGTAGTATTGTGAATTAAATACACCAAAATATTAAATTTTTGAACGATAAGAATTTATAATCGAGTTTTATATTTTGTTGAATTAATTGTTGTTGGGTTATTTGATGTGATATATTGAGGCTGTTATGATTGTGTTGATACGGTGACAATGATCTAATAATTGTTGTTGAATTATTTAGATACATCTCAAGCCTCGGGATCAAAGAAATAGCCAGATTTTATATATACTCGATTATCAAGTACGTGTTGACGTACGAGCATATGTTGTTATTGTTTAGTATTAATGAATATTATTGCGTTGAACGATGATAAATCACTGGAATTTGGTGATTTGATATTATATATGTAGTTGTTTATTATTGTTGATGTTGTTGATGGCTGATTGTCCAGAAACGACAAAGGGGGTATTTCTGTTATCATTTCAGTTATATCTTATGTTGTTGTTAATATAACTGTTATGTATTGCGCTGATGATTGTTGTGTATGCTCACCCTTTGGGGGCTGTTTCTGCTGGAGAGGTTACAGGACTATGCCGTGAGACATGTTCGTGGTGAAGGACTAGATGTGTCTAGTCAAACAGTCCTGTAGATAATAGTAGATAGAGACGATATAATTTATTGTCTTATTTGAGTTGTATGTGTGTATTTATTATACTGTTTCTGCTACACTGATGTAGCTAATGTGGTGATTGCATTATTTTGTCGTATATGCATTATATTATTACGTCGTCGAAAAGAAAAATTTTATGCATATGACGTTACATGTTGTATGATTACGTGACGAGGTTTGGGGCGCCACAGAATCAAACACATCTCAACACATTTTTTCAATCTTGTCATTCTTCGTTGTTTACTTTTCTGCTAGGTTACTTGAGGATGTACACCACTCAAACTTGTCTGTATTCACTGGTTTGGTCAGAAAATCAGATACATTGTCATTTGTGTGAATTTTCTACATATCTATACTTTATTCTTCTATTACTTCTAGCACAAAATGAAATTGAACTTTAATATGTTTAGTCATGGAATGAAACGTTTGATTCTTTGCGATGTGCAAGGCACTCTGATTGTCACAAAACAAAGGAACTTTCTTTTGTTTGTGCTCGACCTCCTCCAATAACATTTTAATCCATATTGCCTCCTTGCAATCTGGAACAGCTGTCATATATTTTGTTCATGTTATAGATAACGCCACAACTATTTGTAGTTTTGATGCACAACTTACTACTCCCTATGTAAGTGTAAACATATACCCAATAATATATTTTTTTTCTTATCAGGATCACCTGCGTAATCTGAATTGACATAGCTCCTGAGTGTAAAATCTGATCCTCCATAAAATAATGCAGCATTTGAGGTACCCTTAATGTATCCTCTTAACAGCACTCCAATGCTCTCGTCTAGGATTTGCCATATACAGACTAATTGCTCCCATTTCTCGAGCAATGTAAGGTCTTGTATTGATCATGGCAAAAATCAAACTTCTTACTGTTGATGCATATGGTACTCGAGATATCTTTATGCTCTCTACTTTACTGCTAGGACACATCTCGGATGATATCTTGAAGTTAACAGGAAGATGAGTCTAAATTGAATTACTATATTTCATGTTGAAGCATTATAAGACTTTCTGCAAATAATTGTTCTGAGAAAGCCAAATCTTTATGTTACTTCTGTTTCGGTGAACTTGTGTCTCTAAAATCTTGTTTGCTGGTTCCAAGTCTTTCATATCAAATTTTCTAGCCAATTGTGCCTTCAATTCTTGATATTTGTTGGGACCTGCTACCAACATGTCGTCCACATAGAACAGAAAAATGATATAATCATCACCAGACCTCTTGAAATATGTACAAGGATCTGCACTCAGTCTGTTGTACCCAATGGTCATGATATAGTAATCAAATTTCTTGTGTCAATACCTCGGCGCTAGTTTGAGACCGTACAGGGATTTTTTTCTATTGTAAACCAAGTTTTCTTTGTCTTTTTCCGCAAAACTTTCTAGCTGTAGCATATAGATTTCTTCTTCAAAATCTCTATGAAGAAATGTAGTTTTCAAATGTAGCTGTTCTAGATGTAGATCAAATACCACATACAATGCCAACACTACTCTAACTGTTGTAAGCTGAATCACGGTAGAAAATATCTCATTGAAGTCAATGTCTTCTTTTTGAGTATATGTTTTACCACCAATCTAACACGATATCATTCCACTTGTTTATTGTCATCATGCTTTATCTTATAGACCTATCCATTATCAATGGTTTTCTTATACAGGGAGCATATAGATTTCTTGTAAAGCCTGATTTAAAAAAAAAGTTACTGTTCACGAGTTACTATTCACGCGCTGCGGCGCTTGAATAGTGGCGCCTAGGCGCTGACAGTTCGGGAAGCGCTAGAAAAGGGCGCTGCGGCGCTACAGACGCGAAAAATCAATATCTAAGTCAACTTTCACCTCCTCCAATCATTTTTCTCTTCCCTCACACAAACCCACATGAACNACCCACATGCATTTCCTCTCCATTTTCAAACTTCTTTCTAATTTTACGGGAGATATGCTCAAGAAAATTATGAAATGAAGTTAGATTTGTGATCCTCTCATAACGGGCTTCACGAGGATGTAAGTATTTCCCATTTTTGTTCAAGTTTGGAAATAGGTTGAAGTTTAGAATTTATATTTGAGTTGATATTTGAGATATTAAGATATTTAAGGTGTTGTATTTGAGTTGGTTTGAATTTAAAAGGGATATGAGAATGGTTTCTTGTTTATGTGCGAAGAACAATTTCCACACCTTTTGTATTTCGTGTTTATGGGACATTTGTGTTTGGATTCTGGAGTTATGGTCTTCATCAAACTTGTAGATAATCAAGTTAGCTTCGATTTGATTCAAGAATAACTCAATTCCATGAAGAATTGAAAGAGATATGCTATATTTACTAAACCTGGTCTAGAATCCCGAGTTTGTGTCCATGGCTTATGTTTATTCGAATTCTGGTATTAATCGGTTGGGATTCCGAATTTAGTGTTCAAATAAAAGTTATAGAACATTGTCTTGTCTTCGAAATGATATAAAATGGGCTTGATTCCATTGAGTATTGAGGGAGTTATGCTCCAAATACTAAACTGTGGCAGATTTGTACTGATGCAGAATTCGTGGGAATTTATGTTGTATGTTTCAGATTATGAACGACTGAGTAAATGACTTTATTTGACAAACGTTTATGAAGAAGAATTGTTGGGATTTGAGTTTTCTTGCATATCCAATTGGCGGATCTTGATTTGAAGCCGTATTGAATTAATTATGAATTTTGTACAGAAACTGCTCTGTTTTGATAAATGATCCGAGTTCTTGAGTTATAGTAGACTTCAGAGATTCAAGACTTCTCACCTACACATTTCGATCTTCGTTTGGTAATATTTGAAAGGTATGTTACGGTCGGTAACATACAAGGTAAAAGTATCATTTTTATTTTAAATTGAAAATTCTATGGCTCGATGAAATACTTGTGATTTGATGATGATTGTTGTCTTGAGATGAGTTTATTATGATATCGAGATGATGATATTGATTTGCATCATTACATTGCATATTGAGCCACTTGTCGATTCAGATTTGTTATGGCGGAGGTCGCCTTGATTTATTGATTTGTTGGATGTATTGGGCTATAGTTGAGTTGGCATAGTGTATGCGGAGGTCGCTGCTATGGCCTGAACACTCTCTATATGCGCACCATAGTCCTGGGATTGTAGAACACAGCACCCCACCTCGAGCGGATGAGTCGGTGGATGTTGCTGGGGGATTCTCTTCCCTTGGGTACCCTATGACCAGATGATTCACTTGATCTTGAGATTTATTGATAGCCCACAGCTTCTGATCATGCATTGCATTATATTGCATCTTTATGAATTTAATATGAAATATTTGTCACTTTAATTCTCATATGTTATTGATTGTATCATACTGGGTTTATACTCACCGACATGTCTGGTACCTCTTGTTTTCATGTGCTTGACGGTAGGTGAGGCGAGGCTTGGGATGCCAGAGTCCAGCTCAAGGCGAGGCGATACGAATTAGAGTGGGATTCTCGGGTCTTAGGAGCTATTTTATGATGTTGGGATTTCTTTATTTTAGCATGTTGAAAATTATATTTCAAACATTTGAGACAATTAAATTATTTTGACGATGTTTATGTGGATTTGTGAACCACAAATTATATAGTTTACTCGATCATTTGGTTTGTTACAATTATAATTATTAGTATTAGATATCGGACCCGGGGCCCCACATTTCTTCATAACCCTTCTCGATAATCTTGCACTCTTTTTCACTAGTGCCTAAATATTGACCACATTTCCTTCAAAACCCTTCTCGATACTCTTGCATTCATTTGAAGTGTTCTTTACCGCCATATTTAAAGTAGTAAATAATTTTTTTCTTACTTCTTGACTTTGATCTACCACGCTTTGGCAGCACTAGAGTCATGATCCATAAATCTCTGTCTTATCATCGGTAAAGTATCTGCCTACTTCGAAGTTATCAACCTATTTTTCTTATTCTTGTTTCGAATTTCTTCTCCGATAACTGCAGTTA
Organism: Primulina huaijiensis; assembly: GCF_012295235.1. NCBI lineage: Eukaryota > Viridiplantae > Streptophyta > Magnoliopsida > Lamiales > Gesneriaceae > Primulina > Primulina huaijiensis. The sequence continues at coordinate 15,165,732 of NC_133315.1, read as the reverse complement.
AGACATCGTCGAAGTTTAAATAGTTTGTGAGGATATTGTTGGTTAAATTGATGATAATTTGATCATATGAATCTGGTAGACTTTGAAGTAGAAGTTTCACATTTTATTTTCCTTCTATTTTATGTCTCATAGAGGTGAGTTAGACAAATAGAGTATTAAGAGTGTTGATATGATCGGTCATTGATGAGAATTCCGTCATCCGAAGAGTATAAAGCATTATCTTTACAAAAATCTCATATGTAGTGACTTGACTTCTTACGTTTTTGTTAGAGTATCCCATATAATTGTTGTCGTTTTTATCTCAAAGATGCTTGATAGTGTTTCATATACTATAGCCAAGTGTAAATTGACAACAACATTATTATTCATTTCATTCCACCTTCCATCATCTGTCATTTCTCTTGCTCTATCTCCAATAGCCGCCAAGAAATTCTTCTTTCTTAAAACTGCTTGTATCTTTATTTTTCACAACATAAAATATTTATAATTGAACTTTGTTATCTCGTACCTGCTCACCATTATATCTACAACAATTTAGTAGACTAGAAAAAATAATCTTGTCTTAATAAAAAAATATCAAAAAATTCTTTTTTGTTGTGTAAGACTAAGGAGAAGGAAAGTAAAGTACGTGAATGATGGCTATTTGTGTGACTTATTTCTTGCACACTGATTTGGGAGAAGTGTCCCCACTTTCATGTCATACGTCTCTAAGCTAATTCAATCAGGGATTGATTCAATTGTATTTTGATGCAGCACCTGTGGTTTAAATTTTGTCTCCATTCACTGTTTGTGTATGCATAACTCATTAGTTATGTTTTGTGTTCAAATGAAATTGCATTAAATTAAGGGTAAGTTAGTTATAAATCCTCAAACCCAAACTTAACTTTATCCTAACTCCCTACACCCACAAAAACTTTCCCTAAACTCCCTCAAAACCAAAAAATTTGCAAAAATACCCTTATACATTATAATGATTGTTTTCCTGGGAGAAAATAGTATCAGAGCATAGGCAAAATTATTTCAAACATACAAATTTATTATTACTGAGTAATTAAATGTTTGAGGAGGAGAATTATCTCAATCAACATTAATCTGAACCCAGGTTCGAGATTAAGTATTTACATGATATATTCCGAATCGTTGGAATACTCGAAACAAGAAGATCTAACCAAGGTTAGATATCAAAAGAGAAATCACCAGAATCCTAAGGTAAACTTATGATTCAAAATAACAGGTTTTTAGAAATAGAATCGGATTCCTCTAAACTCTCCGGATATCTTAGAGAAATTCAAAAGACGGTACAAAATTATGGCAATATGCTATATTATGTACCACAAAATGTTGAAAAAATCCTTGTAAACCAGGAAGAAATTCTTGAAATATTAAAGGAGATTCAAACAAGAATTCAAAACCTAGAACAAAATCCAAGTTCTAGTAAAAAAACTTCAGAAGGAAGGTTACCACCATCTTTTAGTACTGAACCCTTGTTACATCAACGAGGGAATGCCAAAGTCATGCCAAAACCTTTAACTGAAAAAGAAAACATGATCAATCTAATTAAATCTGTCTCAGAGAAGAAATTAATATGTTGAAAACTTTAGAAAGGATTGGTCTCGAGAATCTCCAAAACCTTGCAGAATCATTTGCAAACCTCAATGTCGTAGGTCTGAAGATGAACACAACAGGAGGAGAACCACCCTCCATAACCTGGTCATCTTCTCAGGAACCACCAAGGGAAAGTGTGGGATCTCAGAATATAAATATGAGATAATCCCAACCAGAATTTTATACTGGTGGAGAATCGCACTCAGTGGGAACAAGGTCAAGGAAGAATCAAATTTTTTTGCACCAAACACCCTATGGGAAATCTATTTTAGAACATATACATCCTTATGGGGTTATGCTTAACCTAGATGTATTAGATTTCAAAAACAGCGAAGATCTCATAGATGATTGGACATCTGCTATGAGAATAGCAGCAGGTACACTCGATCTCAATAGAGAAGGATTCATTAAACTTTCAGAAATGAGTTTTATGGGATCAGTTAAAATTGCTTTGGACATGACTTCGGTAGAAACAAAAGAATCAGTCCTAGCCAGAGAATCTCTTAGCGAGATAGCCGGAAGAATGACTATCCTTTTTAAAGCACAATTTATAGAGGTAGACTCTTTTAACAGTCAAGATACAAAGAAAAAAAAGAAATATACTCAAGCTCTGTATAGTCTTGAATTACATGATATATGTTTAGTGGATGAATACATTATATTATTTACTAAATATAGATAGAATTTAGGGGGTCGAAAAAGATATAGCAATGCAACTTTTCTTCGCCAAAATGTCAATGCCATGGAAAGAAATGTTAATAAGGGAATATGTCTCTGGCAATCCAGATACTTTGGCACGAAGAGCCTCTTTTCTCAAAGGAAAATTGGTAGAATGATGTCATTTGGCAGCATTACAAAAGAATTACAAACGATTAAGGGGTATTAACAAACGTACTCCTTTGTGTTGTAAGGAAAATGATCTTCCAACAATTATTGGAAGCAAACCATAGAGGCATAAGAGGAAAAATTTTAGAACTCATCATTATGATAGCAGTGGAAGAAGTTGTTGGAAACCAAGAACAGTATGGTCTAGACAGAAAGCTAAATCTTACAAATCTAGACAAAGAAGTGGACCACTAAGAAGTAGGATATCATCCCAAGCATCGAGTGCATCTCGAAGCACAGGAAGAACTCCTACAAAGAAAACTTTCAGAAGAGCTCATACTCGAGGTAATAAAAGTTTTAAAGATTGTAATTGCTGGACATGTGGAGCAAGAGGACATATCTCAACCAATTGTCAAGAAAATGAAAAAACAGGTATTAAACGCTTCGATCCAACCCCGGATATTGAAGAAGCAGTTTATTACAAGAATATTATTCAAGTATACTATTTTGAGGATATTGCCTCAGACGAAAGTATATATATGAAGAAGAAGAAGTTTTGAGTCAGGAAGAATCTGATGGAATTGAATCAGAATCTGACTGAAGATGAGGTGTTTCGACATGAAACAATGAAGATTTGTCTGGTTTCTTTAGCCAGACAACAATATCTCATAACATGATCCAAAGGATCGTGAAAGAAAATCCTAGTCTACAGAGATCTCAGGGATTCTCTGCAGGACAGATAGAAAAGTTCTTAGGAAATCTTAGCCTAAGAAATAGAAAGCATCATCTAATCTATAAAGTTTCCAGAAGGGAAATGACAATTCTAATGGAATTTACAAGAAATAGAATGGAGATGCAACTAATTCCTTCGGAAAAAATTAAGTAGGAATTACAAAAACTCAAAATAGAAGTAGCACGGACTATGTTCTGGATTCATATTGGATCAATCCAAATTATGATAAAAGTTTCTTTCAAAGAAGGAATAGATTCACCCATTGATATTGGTATATGCGATAAAAGAATGGGGAACCTTCAAGATTCAGTACGGGGAACTATCTCAGGAAATCTCTGCGCAGGAAAGATTGTAGGAGTAATATATCCAAGGATAGCCTACAACTTGGCAGATCGAGATTTCAGTCAAGCTTTGACACTACATCAGAATTTCAAAGAAAAAAAGCTGATGAAAGAAGGTAATAAACCATATTTAATTACCTATCAAATTTCATATGCTCTGTCTAATACACATCATTCAGAATTGTTCATTAGAAATGAGTTCATTGAAATACCTGAGATATTTGAAAAAGTTGCTCAGACAATTTATCCAGAAAAAGTTGAGTTTCCCTTAATACATGAAACAGACATCCAAATACAAGACAAACCGATTCTACAAAGGAATCAAAGTCTCAGATTGGAATCAAGAAGACTATCTTTTCATGGAGATAGAATTACAAGTTACAGGTGGGGAAAAACACATGTACAAGAAACCCAACAGGAGCCAAAAAGCTTCTCCACAATAGGAAAAATTAGATACCCCGAAAGGTGAAAGGAAGTAAAAATAGTGTTTGATATTACTAAGCAAAGGAATCAATTTTCCTGTAATATAATATACTATTTAGAACAAACAATGTTAAAAACTTACCAAGGAATTATTAATATCGGAGAATTGGAAGTTCATATCAAAGGGATTCCAAGAAAAGAACTAGATCGATTGGTTCTTGGACTAGATTTTCTCGAAGAACATAAATCTTGGAAACGTCTAGAATATGAATGGCGTTTATGGCAGAAGATAGGATGTGGAAAATCCAATGACCACAAGCCCATTCTCGATATACATTCCACTAGGAATGTTATATGAAAAATATAAAGCAGAATACTTTGCTGCTTACATTGACTCAGGTGCTGGAATCTGTACAGCAAAAAGAGGAGTTTTTCCAAATAATTTGGAAGAAGAACTACCAAAGATTTCTGGAAGTGATTTCTCCAGAAGAATCTTAATCTTATGTAAAGGGATTAAGATTAATGAGATCGTGATCGGAGGTGCTCGACAAACACCTTGGTATAAGGTAAAAATACCACCGATTTATTTTCATGATACAGGAGCTGACATTTTGCTAGGAAATAACTACCTACAAATGTTTAAGTCTTATACTCAAGAAAATGAGACTAGAAGATTGGTGTTCACAACACCTTGTGATCAAAAAATCATAGTCCAGAGACTACGAGAGGCATTTTACAGAAAATTGTCAATCCAGTTTCGCAGCAAGCGTGGTTATGAAGGAAAACTTCTGAATCCAAAAATGAAAGATTCTAGAAGGTTTGGAAAAACAATGTTGCAATTAAGAGCAGATAAGCAACTCCAACTAGAAGAAATAGAATGCCTTAAGATAGTTCTATATAAGAATGAGGTAGAGTTTGAATCAAATGTATCATTAGAAGATGTCAAGAGAAGGATCAAAGAAAATTACAATGAAGATCCCTTGGTATGGTGGGACAAAAATCAACTCAAAGCTTGCCTTAAAATTAAGGAAGGAAAAGAGTACGAATTTGTCTGATGCAAGCATATCCCAATGAATATAATTGATCAAACGGATATGCAGATTATAATCAAGGAACATTTGGACCTTGGTTTAATCAAAGCAAGAATTTCACCATACAGCAGCCCATGAGTCCTCGCAAGAAATCATGGTGAGATAAAAAGAAACAAACCCAGACTAGTTATTAATTACCAATAAATTAATAAGATTTTGAAGTTTGATGGGTATTTTATACCTAGTAGAGAACATCTGATTAGTTGCATACGCAACGCGAAGATATTCTCTAAATTCGATTGTAAGTCTAGTTTTATCAGATAAGAATGGAGGAAAGAAGCAAGAAATTCACAGCTTTCTCCACACCACGAGGACATTATATCTGGGAAGTATTACCAATGGGATTGGCTAATTCACCTCAGAAATTTCAAAGAAAAATGGATAATATATTTAAATATTATTTTAAGTTTATGTTTGTCTATATTGACGATGTTTTAATAACATCTAAAAATATGAAAGAACATATTAAACATTTAGAGATTTTCTCTGATGTCTGTAAAAAGGAAGGACTGGTTCTATCAGAAGAGAAAGCAGTCATTGCCACAAGAAAAATTGAATTTCTAGAAATAAAAATCGATGAGTCTGGAATAATTTTACAGAATCATATAATAGAAAAGGTGCAAAATTTTCCAAACGAGCTAAAAGAAAAGAAACAACTTCAAAGTTTTCTGGGAGTTGTTAATTTTGTTGGGATGTTTATTAAAAACTTAGCAAAACATAGGAAAGTGTTCAGTCCATTACTGAAAAAAGATTAGAAATTTATATGGACAAAAGAACACACACAGGGACTTAGTCAACTAAAGGAGATTTGTAAAAATCTTCCGAAAATGGTTATTCCTTAAGATGAAGATGATCTGATATTATATACGGATGTCAGTGATCATTGGTGGGTGGCAGTCTTAACAAAACTCAATACAGAAAGAGAACAGCCATGCAGATATTGCAGTGGACTATTCTCTGATGCAGAAGCCATAAGATGTCATATCAACGAAAAGGAATTTTATGCAGTAAAAAGGGCTTTTGAAAAATGGCCATTATTTTTACTTGAAAAGAAATTCACTTTAAAAGTTGATAACACACAGGTAAAAGCTTTTTGAGGAATAGAATAGAATCTAAACCCGAGAAAGCAAGATTATTAAGATGGCAAGCTCTATGTCAAAATTATATTTTTGATATTGTAATTATAAATTCTCATGAAAATATTCTTGCAGATTTTTTAACAAGAGATTGACAGCGATGATATCGATGTCATCATTAAAATGCAGAGGCATTTGAGGGAACACCTTGAAATGCTTCAAACCGAGTTCAACAAGCTAGCCTTAAACGCAGAAGTTGCGGGAAGGCTACAACAAGCTGATAGAAGAATTGTCTCTGATCGAATCACAGGGTGTTTACAGACGTATACTCAGTTATGGTCTGTAATACAAAAGCCTTTCCTCCAAGGCATTGAGAAGCCACTGGTTTCCAAAATGGAGAGTTTTCGAGTACATGACTCTATACCTGGAGCAGGAGATTCAAATGCCCCTAGCACAAGTGTTAAGTCGGGATCATCTTCAGATGAGTCGGCTGAAACAAAAATTGAGACTCCAGATCCTTATCTCGAGTCTTCAAGTCAACCTTTTACCTCGGGAATTGAAGAGAGAAAGATCAACCTTAGACCTAATACTGATAAGGTTAAATCTAAGATTGATACTAACGGAGCTACAATTTCTCCATTTCATGTTTACTAACAAAAATGGGAGAAATTAAAAACAAGAGTAGGCATTAACCCAGCTACAATCAGGGTTTATGTTTCAGGAAAATACCCTAGGGTAGGGATGAAACCAAATTCATATTCAAAAGAGGTCAAAGAATGGTATGAATTCGGGGCTCTTGCCTCAGTTTATACTACATCACCAAGCTTTCCAGAAATTTCAGGACTACCTAAATGGATCCAGGAAGCTGTTCATGAAACTTGGGCAAATAATAACTATATGTCTAGAGGAGATATTCTGGAGCTATATGTCTTCAGTACAGCACCAGAACCAGCAGGGAAAAGTTCACACGAAGCTTTTCATTTTATCAAGTTAAAGAGACCAGATACAAATATTCAGAAATTTATTAAGGATCCTCCGTCAGAAGAAACACCCCTTGTTGCTTCAATAACCGAAGAGGATATTTCCACCAGAAGAGCATGGGGTTTATGGGTCTGTCTAATTGAGATGGACAAGGTCAAGTTTCTGTTTAAATTTTATCATAATTCAGTAACCGGATCATTCCTGTTAAACACCTTGACGCGAAAAACAACAAGTTTTGCAGAAGATTTATTCGAAAAGAAAAGAAATCTTTTGTGGAATGGCAAGCTGTCAGGGAGTAAAGAGACTCGTCGGAAATTCTGCAATATGGCTCATGTGGGAAGATGGTCGGAACAAATCTGCCCAGAATGCCCAAACCAGAAGGAGCCAGAATTTGGCAAGGGCTTCAGACCTCGGTCAGACAGGAAGCATCTTGCTGAGACAGGACCAAGTGGTAAAGGACCACAACCATGTTTTTCTAGGGGAAACCAAAAGTTTAAGATTCCTCGACAAAAATAAGTGGACATGGGACTACCATCACTTTTCTTTAGAGAGAACAAAAGCTAAAGATTCCCCGACAAGAGATAGTGGGCATGTGAGTAACCCACTAAATGAACAAGAGAACTTGGACCCAATTACACCTATAAATAAAGAGTAAATGGGAACCAGTAAAATACACAATAACCAAGTTGGAACCTAAAGAAAAATGTATGCTACATATCTTAAGGTTTCTAAAAGAAGGATTAAAGCATTAAGAAAGCTGAGAAATTTTAAAGATTTCCACAAACGGTTAAAAGAAGCAGGGAACGAGATCTCAGTTGATATAATACAAACACATATCTACTGGATATGCCAAGAGATAAGGTCAGAAGAACGAATAATTTCTAAATTAATGATCTAGAAAAGAGACAAATCAAGAAAATGTGGAGGGACCATTCAACATTTAGTATGTAATTATAACTAACTAAACAAGTTTCTCCTCCTCTACAGGAGGTTACTATGTAATAATATTTAGTATGTTTGAATAAAAGAACCAAGGCTTTTGCCCCTCTCATGTATTAGTCTCAGATTGAACTATTTTACTATACACCCTGAGGTATGAAACGAAATAAGGTTGTACTAAGTGCTGTTGAAGGAATCTACGTTAGGAACCATCTGTTGCGACTGCGTGATTAGGCTGTGAGGAGCAGTCTGTAAAATCCGTGGATATAACCCGACGACATTTTAGTCAAAAAGTAAACAATTCGATCTATTATACGGAAGCATGAAGGGCCAATAAAAAAACGATAATTTGATATTGGTATAGAGGCTAGAAACCTTGCAGAGCTGTATGTCTTGAGACTATATGCTTTCAAGAACAGGCTCGATAGGTATAACAATGCCACGTACTGAAATTATAAAATTAACGATTATTTTGAAAATTTTAAAAAATTAGAGAGCTAAAACAAAGAAATAGAGAGGTGTGGAGTGATTAAAAATTTCTCTTTAAATTAATTTAAATCATCACTCTGTAAATCTTATAGACCATGTTTTCTTTTGTTACTGTTTTTTTTTTATTATTATTGAAGATCATATCTAACCCGATTCACAAAATTTATGAATCTCAAAATATCATCTAATA
>NC_133315.1:15150692-15156299 GCF_012295235.1 Primulina huaijiensis | reverse complement strand
ATTTGCATTAAATTTATTTAAATCAGCACTCTGTAAATCTTATTAGACCCTGTTTTCTTATGTTGCTGGTTTTTTTTTTTTTTTATTGAAGTCATATCTAACCCGATTCACAAATTTATGAATCTAAAAATATCATCTATCAATTTACTAAAACTGAATATGCTACTAGTTCGTCCAAAATCTTCTCATTGAAACAGCACGAACTCCAGTGCCTTGAGATGTAAGCACCGCTGTGATTATATGTACAGCTTATGTAAAAAACGTTTCTAATTCTCTAACTGCCAAAAATAGCTTCCCTTGTTACAAGCCTAATACCACGCACCCATAACTCTGCCATTTCCTCTCCTCCCTCACACACAAAATGGACTTCCTTGTTCTTTGATGTGATCACATAGAAAATTCCAGGTTTACTACCATCGCCTTTCTTTTGTCTGCTTCTCTGGAAGCTTATGCTAGAGCCTACTTCAGCTTTTCGGCAAATGACATTTCGACAGCTCGAATTTCCCCATCGAAGTACTCCAGTAGATCCTACCATTTTAATGACCTTTGTGTGCGGAGATCCTTTCCCTCCCTTTGTGTGTTTTAGTACCGTAGCACCGCATAATACCAGCTTGCGTGCAAGTGCATTTAGTATGATGTTTTTGGCATCATTTTGCAGTCCCCCATATTTTCTAGAAAGTGATAACGCAGTTTCACCCTTCGCACTCTTCGCATCACAATGTGCTCCATTGGAGATCAGGAGTTGACACATCTCACCATTACCTTCCCTTGCAGCCAGCATCAGTGGCGTGTAGTCATCTCCATCTGAAGCGTTGATTTCATAACCCTTGCTTATCAGTAACTTCACCGCATCCAAGTCTCCATATCGGGCAGCACAATGTAACGCATAAAATCCTCCAGAATTGTGTTTACCCTTCTCAAGGGCAAAATCAAGCATGATTTTTTCGAACATATCTTTATTGNAGACCCATCAATGGTCACATATGCCAACACAACTGAATGACATGGATCATGAAGTGGATGTGTAGCATGGAAATTTCATGCAATGTGACCGTAACATGCCTATTTCCAACTGGTCCTCCCTTAACTTTATTGAGATCAAACTTTAAACCATAATCAGAGTGTAACTTAACTTGAAATTTATTTCTGCAGAAAATAAATTTACATAACTGTAACTGAAAATTTCTACAACTGAAAAGCATTTAAAATAACAAACTCCCACTAAAACTGAATTTCCTCAATTGACATAATACCCATACTAGCAATATGCTCATGAAACTGTTTGGGTGGTAATCCCTTAGTAAGCGGATCCGCAACTATGGAGTTTGTACCGATATGCTCAATAGACAACTTTCCACTCTGAATTCTTTCTTTAACAACCAGAAACTTGATGTCAATATGTTTTGACTTCGTCGAGCTCCTGTTGTTATTGGAATACATAACTGCTGATTTATTGTCACAATGTAACCTTAGTGGCCTTTCAATGCCATCAACAAGGCGCAGTCCCGTGACAAAATTTTGCAGCCATAACCCATGATTGGATGCCTCATAACACGCTACAAACTCAGCTGCCATGGTGGAAGAGGCTATAAGTGACTGTTTAGCACTCTTCCAGGAAATGGCACCTCCAGCAAGGAGATAGATGTAGCCCGACGTAGATTTCATACTATCTTGGCATCCAGCAAAATCGGAGTCAGTATACCCAATTATCTCAAGCTGATCCAACCTCCGATATATGAGCATGTAATCTTTTGTTCTCTGTAGGTACCGTAAGACCCTTTTGACTGCTTTCCAATGTTCCACTCCTGGATTACTTAAATATCGTCCCAACATTCCTGTCACGTACGCAATATCTGGACGTGTACAAGCCTGAGCATACATCAGACTCCCCACTGCAGATGCATAGGGAATCTTCTGCATTTCCTTTTCCTCAAAATCATTCTTTGGGCATTGTTTGAGACTAAATTTGTCTCCCTTAGCTNCAGTCTCGCCAGATTTATTGCACAACTTCACATCAGCCCCAGCATACACAAGTTTCCTGAAGGCATCAACGTGGCCTTCCATGGCAGCGATCATGACTGCTGAGAAACCGAGAGCATCCTGTTCATCAAGGTCAATACCTTTCTTTCCAATCAGAAATTTCAAACCTAGAATATCTCCTGATCGCACTACAAATAGAAAAGGTGAAAATGCAGATGTGTTGGAAGACATCGGCATGTGACCACTTCGGATTACATTCAGCATTATATGTTGAAACTCTATATGCCATTGATTAGACCTTGCAATACAAACCACAGTTTGGCTAGCTGTGTCAACCAAACCAAAGTCTGCACCTGCTTTTGCTAATACTTTAAGGCAATCTTGCTGCTTGTACTTGACACTGATTAAAAGTGCTGTTTCCCCGGATTGTGTTCTTGAGTTGAGATTACAACCAGAATCTATTAAACTTTTAAGAATCATTGGAAATCCAAGACGAGCTGCAAAATGTAATGGCCTAAACTCCAATTTTTGAGTGGTCTCGACTGGAGTTTCTATGTGAGCACCACATTTTACAAGCACTTTCACAGCACCATCATTGCCACACAGAATTGCATGGTGGAGAAGCGTTCTTCCATGATGACGGGCGTTTGGGGAGAGGTGATGGAGAAGCAACTGCAAGATTGAACCTGTTGCCTCAAAATATTCTAAGGCACACCAGGTAACGGGGTAAGGCTCCGCCAGCCCTGCGCCCACTCGAAGTTCCTCACCTGAAGCTGTATCCCATGACCATGCCCCAAGCTGCACTTTAATATCAGTTCTGGCTCCAGCCTTCGCTCCAAAAGTCAATAAAAAAACAGAATGGATGTCAGTTTCTGTCCACAAAACGCAAAAACAAAATATTCTTTGAAGATAGTTTGCAGAGTGTGACATCACCTAGTTCTTAGACCAACAATTATGGTAAATTGTCACTACAGATTGGTTGTGGTTCTATTTTGTTCAAAACTTAAAATATGACCTTTTTGCATTGAATATTTACAAGGTAACTGGGTAAGCAAATTCTTTTAGCAGAAAGTTTTCACCAATTCTTGAAACTAACTAGATAAAAGTTGATTCATGAGAAACACAAACATAAATTTAGCATCAATTTGCTTACTTCCAGCAGCAGGCGAACAACTGAGATCTGCCTACTGACCACAGCAGCCACAAGCGCAGTACAGTCAGCATTTGCATGCAGACAAGGTTTGCATGATTGAAGCAACATGCGGTCAGTTGCATTCACATCCACTCCACACTGAAACCAAGCAACAAAATAAAGACGACGGCAGATTGGTTGAGAAAAGCAAAAAATTTAGGTCAAGATAGACAAACATAGCATGAGTTTCCCATGTAATGTGAGCACAAAGAACAGAAAGAAATTAATAGGAAACACACTTTAACTCATAATCAGTGTTGACTCAAATCTATGCAAGAAAATTCCTTGATTACACACATACGACTCCCTTCTTAGGTTCTTTTTTTCCAAGTGAACCAGCAACATAAATGGGTAATCAACACAGCTAGGTAGTGTCACTAGTGCTATGATGTTGACTATGAACATGCGGGACTAACTGTAGAAAAAATGGGATTCTCATAGCAGTAACTTGACTTCACGAAAGGCATGGATAAAAGGGCGGAAAGACAAGTAACTTCCAATATTAAGATCATGACGCTCAATTTTTTAAAATAAATGATTGGATATTTTCATTACATATATTCTTTCTCTTAACAAATAGCTGATCGAGCTGTTAGCCTACAATTTTAATTTCCCTAATTCATATTAGCAAACATGTCAGAAATTTAACCTTCATGAAAGCTTTCACCACATCCACAAAACCTCTACAGCATGCTGTCACAAGAGCATGAATGGCAACATGAGGCCGTATAAGATCAAAACCCATAAGAAGCTTCACTGAATTTGATCGCCCATGATTGCTGGCCTCTAATAATGCTTCCTCACATGCTGGTTGAGATGCCCCAGCCTTGAGTAAAATTTCAAGGATCTCAAAGTGGCCTTCCCTTACAGCTGCTGTGGTCGCAAAGCCCCTAAATAGTTGCAGGTTCAAATCAGCTCCTGCACTCTGCCAATTTACAAAAAGAATAAATTCATAAATTACAGCAGACAAAACAAGTGCACAAGACTCTGTAAAAAGACACAACACCAGTCTGAAATTCCCTTCACTCCAATTGCTAAATCAGTTTCGAAAAAATTTGCAATTTCTTGCAAGAGAGCAACTAAAAGCAGTATGCGAGCAAGCTCCAAATTCTTGCATGTCCTCTCTAACTGTCAGATGACTCACATTCGCTAAGTCAATGAACAAGTTAGCATCATGCGAGTGTCACACAGTCGTAAAAATTTCAATTTTATCAGATTAAGATTCCCATGGTAGCGCAAGAAAAATATAGGCGAATTCAGTTTTATCAGAATAAGATTATCATGGTAGCGCAAGAAAAATAAAGGCGAATTCAGTTTATAATATTTGATCACGGCAAGAGAAGTCTAATTAAATAAAAAAAAGAACAGGATTCAAGCTGTTAAAACAGCTAACACCTCCTAATCGACTCGTAAAGGAGGTTCAAAAAAGGACTAGGAAAGAGAGAACTCGAGCATCAACTTTTAAATTTTGAATAGAAAAGCGGAAGTCCCCATTCAAAATAAAAACCGAGATTTCAGCAATCCAATGTTAAATCATAGACACTTCCTTAATCAACAACTTCTCATCGAGAGAGTCCTGCCACTGTATTGAGCGAGTATTGAAAGAAATGGTAGAAGAAACGATGCATCTAAACAAAAAAAATGGGCAGAAACCGAAAACAAATGATATAGAAATCAACATCTCAAACTCAACATTGTCTTACCAGTAAGTTCTTAACGAGATCAATATTTCCATTATTAACAGCCACGAACAACGGCGTGACGTCAGTCCGGAACTCTTCGTAATCGACTCGCACCTCGCACGGTGACTCCTCAAGCAAAACAATCTCAGTCTTCCGGATCCTCAAGCACACAGCACCAACGTAGTTGACGTCAGCAAACGGATCGCCGATGCATTCAATCACCGATTTCAGATCGTTACACAGCGCAGCTTCGAGAAGCCGCTGCGAGACCTCGGCCTGGTAATCCAGGGGAACCACCTGCTTCCCCGCGAGAAAGCCTCCACCGCCGCCGCCGTGCCTCAATGCCATCATTTGATAGCGGAAGACTAGAGTAGTAGAGCAACGGCGAGTTGCCTGGTGGCTGGAAAGAGAATGGCGACACAGTAGTCGAGAAAGAGAAGACAAACTTGAAACGAGTGAGCGCCAGTGGCAGAGGTGGGGGTATTTATGGGCATATATTAAATATATAATAACTAATATTATATATCTTTAAAATAATTAAATATATATATGATTTGGTACTAATGTCAGTTGGCGTGATTTCAGGGTTGAAATAATAACAAGATAATGATTTAGGTTGTTATTTCATATTTGGGCAAATTCGTTGTTTTTTTTTTAAAAAAAATAATAATTACAAAACCAGTTTAATTTATCACAAAAATTCTTGTGAGACGATCTCACGGATCAATTTTGTGGGTCGAACCTTTTATTTGG